>NC_079518.1:14055993-14298493 GCF_000801105.2 Raphanus sativus
CAATCGGTTAGTCTCGGGTTTTAGTGATTTTTTAATATGAATATTTTAAAAACATAAATTGAATTGTCAGATCTCCGGATTAACCGGTATAATCACAATCGGGTTGAATTTAAAAATACTGATTTAAATGCAAAAATATTTAAAATACACACTCTTTAAAAATAACCAAAATATTTGTTAAATTATTAGTGAAATTTTTCATCGTAAAATATCCCGCGCTTCAAAAGCGCGGGTCAAAATCTAGTTAGTTTTAAAATATATGATTATCACACAATAATCTAATCTTTAAGAAGCTAAATAAAAACCTTAGTTTTCTTTCTTATACTCCTCTTTTATTCTTCTCTTACGCTTCACACCAGTTTATCTTGCACTCGACACCTCTATATCTCTAAAAAAAAAACTATTGCATGCACATCATCTCCATTAAACCATATGCTCTATATTATATAACCAAATATTTATTAGACATATAATTAATTTATCTTGGGTAAAAAATATGTCATTTGATCATGGAATAGATTTTTGGGTGGGAGAGCGTTTTCTCACAAGAAAAAGAAAAAGAGAAACTAAATAAGAGATTGGTTTGTGTTACTGTGTTATATCACAAGAAAAATAGGTGCATGCATTGATCCTATATATATACATCCCTCTATTATTAAAGGAGAAGCACTTTTAAAAAGTAACCTTAAAAGTGTAAATTAATAACCAAACTGCCATTATGCATAGGTGTCAGCATAATAGGCATTCTCACGTTTCTATTCTAAAAACCTTTTACTTACTAGATTATTTACAATCTATGCCATTGAACAGTCCATTCATATATTAGTTATACTTATATTTTTATCATAGAGTTTATAATAGGATATAAACCAACCAACGAGTCTGATTGTTAAATTCATTGGTTTAAAAAGTCACTGTGATTTAACTAAATCACTTGAGTATGAAAAAAAATTAACCAACACCTACATTAACATATCCTCGAAAACATTACGAGCTCTTTCATATGTCCAATATATTCTCATGACCATCATATACAAAAATCACATACGAGCTAACTTCCTACTCATGAACAAAACATAGAAGAAATCATATATACACAAATTTTCGTGTATGGTTGTTTACAAAATGAAAATTTAAAAACAAATTGTTGTTTGTCTATTTTTATTTTTTTGCTTTTCCAAAATTTAATCCTCCTAACATTGGGTCTATAAGTATTTAAATGTGTCCTAATATAATTTATATTGTATATGCATATAGTTAGGTAACACAAATATTCATACGGTCCATGTCAAAAATTTATCTTTATATGTGTAAATATAGTATATACAACAGCCTATATAAAATATTTCAAATTCAAAAACTTATGAGTGCCGTTCAGTCCATGTGTTTTGACCTGTACCGTGATTTGTGATCTAATTAATTTTTGACAACTTGGAGTCAAGTTTATCATATGAATTATTTATGAGCTGTTAATGGTCTTCTGAATTCTGATACAGCACTTTCTGAATAAAAGGTAAGTAGATATTAGAATGAATTTCTTTAAGAACATATCAAATATGCAGTGTCCTAAATTTTAGCATTTGAGATATTATGGTGATATTCCGTTGAGGCTTACGTTGAACCCTGTAATGATTTTCATATGTTTTAAGGAAAGTACTTATACGTTCATAGACTAATTTAGGCATATTAATAAATAATTGACTCATTATACTGATTTCTTTAAGAATATATTTACAGTCAAAGTAAATATCTTTTCACACTAAAACCCTAAATACTCATTGTTCAAAATATAAATACATGCATGCAGTGGGACAAAGCACCTCATTGCAATTCACCATCTCAAACCTATCCACTTCCAAATTATTTCTAGAATCACTAATGGGAACCTTTAACTCTATTGCAGAAAAATAAAAACATTCAAAACAACTTGAAGGATAAGGATAAAAATCATACACCTTTATAAGCAATATTCTATTGTTGGTGGTCTAAACATTGAAATTGTTCTCAGTGATTTTAACGTGATTCTTCATTAGGCAATGTGTCACTCATGCCATGCATTTCCTATTGAAATCTAAAGTTCTTTTTTTTTTATGTATATATGGAGATAAGATTTAACGAAGAAGAATTTGGTCAGAAAGTTCAAACATTTTTTTGTTTCAAAGAAAAATAAAGTATTTCATTAACTTCTAAAAAATGAACCACTCATGTTCAAATTATACGAAATCACTATTATGTAACACAAATTTTTGTTTCTAAGTTTCAAATGAGTATTTCATCCCGCGCATGGCGCGGATCACTACCTAGTATATAATAAAAAGGAAAACAGAAAAGAAAGAGGTTGCATGCCACACCAAAACAAAGACAAATTATAGTGAACAGATGTTGACATAAAACGAAAAATCGAGTAGGTGGTGGTACGCTGTCGTTTGGTTTATCCAAAAATAACAATACAAACAACACTACCAAACTCAGTCCTGACTCCTGAGGTCACTCGTATCTGACGGAGCTAATTGCATGTCTTTTTACTCCTTTTCCCGGTCGTATCCTTCCTTTCTTGTTCGCCATGTTTTAAATTTCGCTTTGAATATAGGGCTGGGCATTTTATCCGTTAAATTTGATTTGATTCGTTATCCGTTGTTATTCGATCCGAAAATTTCGGATATCCGTAAGCTTTCGAAGCAAAGCAAATACTAAAATTCAATATCCGTTAAAATCGAAACAAATCACAAATATTAAAATTTTGGGAAGCGAATATCCGATCCGATCCGTCAATATATAAATACATGTATATTTTGATTATATTTAAAATTTAAAATGTATAAAATTATATAATTGTTATTCTAACATATGCTTTGACAGATTCTATTCACAATATTACTTATATAAAAGTATTATTTATGACAATTATAATCATTTTCTTAAATTTTATGTTATTATAATTGTTAACTAAGTTTAAAAATTTATAAAATATGTAGATTCATTATTTCTTTTAATTTTTTTTCTTTTATATCATGCAAAAAACAATATTTTACAAAACAAATTCGTATCAAAATTTTAAGATTATTTGTATTAATAAAAAATGAGATATCCGTAAGTATCCGCAAATATCCGCAAATATCTATTTATTTTTCGGATATCCGTTTTTTCGAATATCCGTATTTTTGCTAAGCAAAGCAAATCGAAAAATTAGATATCTGTAACATTCGAAGCAAATCACAAATACCTTCAAAAATCCGGATATTCGATCCGTGCCCAGGCCTAAGTACAATTGCATATGGCGAAATAATTTCATCTATTACAATATAATATTTTCTTTTGAACATTATTACAATAATATTTGTAACGAAAGATTTATGATCCAGCATAATACGACTTTAGAGATAGTCTTACAACACCTTAATCATTTTTTTTGAACATTTTCTTTACAACACCTTAATCATTGCACGTAAATATATTGTTGACAAAAAAAGGAAATTTATATATTTTTATGAAGAATTGTCATCGAAACTATGATGTTTCATTTAGATTATACTGGTTTATTATTTTATAAACTTTTTAAAACACACACAAAATCATCAAATTTGGATTCAGCGAATCTGAATGCGTTAGTCGATTTGGCTTACTGCAATTTTAGTCTTTTTCTTTTATATTTGAGAAACATCCAATAAATATCATAACATGCAATATGCAAATTTAAATTTAGTTAGTAAAACAAATACAAATCACTACACAAATGTTTGGTGTGATAATTAACAGAATTTAGGCCACAGATTTTCAAAACTCTTAAATCAACGCCTGATCATATGAGATGATATAATTCATTTTTCAAAAGAAAAAGTCATATTTATTGACAGATTGAACCTCTACCGTATTTTTAGTGTCTTATTTCACACGTCAAACAAAAATATTCATCCCATGACACCAAAATTTGAGGACTCTTGTATTAAAATAATAGTACTAGTAACAGTTAAAACTTAAAAGTCTAAATAAAGAAAAATATGCATTTCCCGAAGAGCTATAATGGCGCGACCGTCCATAACACACATGTCTTCAAAAGGGAAGAAGTGTGAAATTATAGAGAAAATTTCAAACTTCAAGCAAACGCATTCCGATAAGAAATAAAAGCATCAAAGAGATAAAATGTCTCTCTACTTCTTTTAGTTCCTCCACAAAAATCGAAACCTCGTACTGTTCCTTTTGTTTTCTCAGTACTTCTTTGTGTGTTTTGTGGTGTGACATATGATGAAGAAAGAGACGTTAAAAGAAGTTGGAATAATTGGAGGGTTGGTCGGAGCTCAGGTAATTTACGCCGGAAACTCGGAGATACTGAGCCAGGTCTTGTCTCTTGGTGTTGATCCCCTTCTTGTTGCTATCTTCTGCACCTTTGCATCATTTATTCTCATCAGTCCTCTTGCTTTTCTCCTTGAAAGGTAACTTTTTTTTTATCACTACTCTTTGATCCAAACTAAAACAAAGTTCCAAATTTATTTCTGTTTCATTTTTTAATTGTGGGGTTTTGAAATGTATTTTTTGGTGGTTGATATCTGCAGGGAAGTGTGGCCCAGAAGTCTAAGTTTCAAGTTGAAGACAAAACTGGTTTTGGTTTCTCTTGTTGGGTAACGTCCTTTTGATTCCTGCATGTTTTTGATTGCTATTTGCTTACTTTTATTTTATTTTCTTACTGATTGCTTTTTGCTTCTTATGATCATAACATGTGATTAATTAAGAGATAATATCTGTTTGAAACAGAGTAACTCTGTTCCAGTGGTTATTCTTTGAAGGAATGAAACACACCTCTGCATCGATGGCGACAGCTATGCCTAATCTGGCCCCTGCTTTCATTTTTGTCATCGCTTGGGCTACTGGGTAAAACCCTCTTTTCTGTTCATTTGTTCTGTTAAGAATATATATATAAATATTTTAGAGCTTTAATAAATGGGTTTTGAATAATTGAAATTGTTAAAGGATGGAGAAAGTGAAGCTAAGTTGTATGTACAGTAGAGTTAAGATGGGAGGGACAGTGTTATGTGTGATGGGAGCTCTCATTATGAGCTTAATGCACAGTAGTACAGCCACATCTAGCTCGCTCAAGGCTCTGCCTATTGTCCCTGACGATGTGGCTTTGGACAAGGAGAAGATTTTAGGCTGCCTCTGTCTCTTCCTCTCCATTTGCTGCTTGTCCTCAAGTATTGTCCTCCAGGTTTGGCCTCATTCCTCTTTCTTATCACTCACAGTTGATTCTAATATAGTTGATCGTTCTAATTAGGCATCCATACTAGTCGAGTTTCCGGCGCCTGTTTCTATGTTCTCAGTGGTAACTTTGATCGGTGGGTTCACCACGGTAGCTTTGCAGTATGTTGTTAAGGGGAGTATGGATATGGGAAGTGCATCAGTAATCGGTCTCAAGAATCTTGTGGGATACGCAGTGCTGGTACATATATTCCTCAAGGATCATATTACGGTGTGCAACATTTTGAACATGTCTAAAAATGTTTTAAGAATTTGTTTGTAGGGAGGGTTGGTGAGTGGAGGAGGTTTAACTTTTAATGCATGGGTGATTAAGAGAAAAGGACCAGTGCTTGTGTCTCTCTTTAGCCCAATTGCAACTGTGGTGTGTGTTGTTGTCTCTGCTTTCTCCAGGGATGACAGTTTCAACCTTGGAAGGTATTTTTTTGCAGCTTTTCTCCTTTCAAAGTATTTATCTCTTGGGACATAAAAGAGGTCATTCCTCTTCTTTCTTGTATTTATCTTTGTGGAATTAGCTTTGCGGGAATGACCTTGATGTTTGGAGGACTTTACTTCGTTATCTGGGCTAAAGGAAAAGAGGATTGCGGAGAAGGAGATGAAGTGAAAGTATATGAAGAAGAAAGTGTGCTTACAACAGAGTTTGATCTTGAGAAGCCTCTCTTGCGTTAAAGTCTTGTTTTCTTAGTGTTCATGTTTATTTGGTTATGTTTAAAGAAGTAAGATCAATTTTACTTTATAGAATAGAATTATGGGATTGACAAAAAAAAAAAAAAAGAATAGAATTATGTATTTTATTTTGGATATACAACAGAACTATCAATTACTTATATATTTGTCAAGTAATATGGGTTGAACAGCCAAAGTTTGTACACTATTGTTGAATTTTTTCATCAGAATTGGATATTCATTTATATGTTAAACATAATTTGTCTAAATTTTCAATGAGGAACTTTGTCTGCTTTCACTTCACTCCCAAACACATATTTAGAATATAATGCACTTGATCATGATTTATCTTAGGGATAACGATTGTTTTGCCTAAAATCCATCAGTTTGAATAGTAGTCACAACTTTCTTTAGGTCTAAAATAAAACAAATTTTGAATACATAAATTAAAGTTCCAATATTTTTTTATAAAAGCAACATTTCGTTTGTTAAAGGCGAGTTTTATATAGTGTGTAGACATTTTTCTTGGATCATGCTTTCTGTTTAGAGGAAAAGTGATGGGTTTTGTGTTCCCGTCGATTCCTTTAAATATTGGTAAGCATTTTCTTCCAATTGATATAGATTCATTTGGATGATAAAACTTTTTTTTTTCATTAAAGCACACAATATTTTTTCCCCACACTAAAGAGTTATGTATTGGGTGAAAATTGAGATTGAAGCAAAGTAGCTCATTCCATTGTGTAAGCCTCTTCTTTACTCAACTATTTATTAAAGCTTCAACAACTGATTTTTTTTCCTTTTCTATTCTTGGTAATGTGATATATGTATTCTCTGATCAGCTTTTTAAAAATAAAACTATGATTACACTGCGTATAGTAAACAATTTTATGCATTCTTGTCTACTGCTACACCTGTGCGTATGTGTAATGTATGATGACTACGCAATATTCGATATTTATGTACATGATGTTTGTGATCTCTTTATGTTGTTTATTACTCTTTAGTAGCCATATTTTACTATTTGATATACAAATGATGTGAATGGAACAAAACAATCTGTGACTATATTCATTACGACCACATTTGTTATAATAATTGTGATTTTAAGAACCAAATAAAACCAAGAAACCAACCAAACTGTAGCATCGAACCAATGGTAATCATCTTTTCTGTTACAGAAATCAATGGTAACACAATCCTTATAATGAAGAGATGAACCAGTAACTTAAAAGTGAAAAATCAGTCTTCATATGTTACGTTTGTTAAAACTGCAGTCATAAACAATATCCATCCCCTGTTCAAAAACTCAAAATATTAAGACACCACGAATCATACTTGAACCCATGACAAAGTTGTTTTGTCTTATACTATTATTCTTTCATTCGAAACGAGAGTAATGAGTATAATCAAATAAACTCTGTCTCAAACAAAAGAATGACAGCCAGTAGTTCTCAGTTCAGCAAAACTAATTGGAATTGAATACAAAACTTGTCATGTCTTTTAAAACAATGTACAACATGTCAAATAAACTAACGAAAACGGATTCAGAAACAAATTTCAATTAGGCTTCGCATTTCTGTAATTCGAAATCTACTTTAACATATATTTCTCTGAATCTGAACTAAAAGTCTTGTATTAGTTTTCCTTTAGAAAAAAAAAACAGAATAGTTAAAGCAAAAGGTTAGATCATCTAGGAGAGTGTAGCGGTTTCATAACACGGAATTGAAAAATAAAATACAGACTCGGAGGAAAATCAACTTTGTTTTAAGTTTTTATATTTCATCAAAAAGCATATAATAAGACAATACAGGAAACTAAGAAATTATATTGGACGTCCCTAACAAAAAAAAAATAAGGTGGAATGCCTCAGAACAGACGTGGACCTTTACAATCATCATTGTGTAGTCATTTACTGTTGGGTCGACCATCGAATGTTAGATGGTACCAATCTGTTCACAATTATATAGATGTGATGCTTATTTAGATGAAATCGTTTCGTTAAAAAAAAATCTATATTATTAAAGTTAAAGTACATTTGTTTGGAAACTAAGATACTATACTTACTCAAAATTGTTTGGAAACAGGTTTACTTAAAGTCATTTTATTAATTTCATCAACTTAAGTCTTTAACCAATCTATCTTATTAAAATAGAAATATTGTAATGGACCTAACTATTATTTTGTAAGATTTTAAATTAAATGCACACTCTCTTATATAGGTATATGATATCCACATGAATTCATTAATAGACTGAGACTCTTTCTTTCATTTTGTTGGTTTAGAAAATAAATGGTCCAAACGCTAATTAAAATATTTGAAATATATTCATGTTCATAATCATAGGATTAGCAACTCCATCTTTTCTTTATTTAAGTTAGTGCATAGTTGCATACGATTATCTTTTTAAATTGTCCTCGGGTTCTACATAACATATTATGTACAAATATATGTACAGATTCTATTTACCTCTATATACGTAATGTGTAATATTATTAAAATTGAATTTAATACCACCAAACCTTAAGAATACATATAAACATTTCTTTAGAATATATATCTTTTCATTTTTATCTATTATAAAATAATCATATGATTATATTTTATTATAAAATAATTTTTAATTAGAATTTTATTATAAAAAACAAAATAAAATAAAACCAAATTTTATTATATTAGTCTACTGTAAATGTTCATTATACATTTTGTCTACATAAATATATAAAAACCAAAAATTTAACAAATGTTTGACTAATTATTTTATATTAGTTTAATATCTTAATAAATTGAAATTATGTGTATATGCACGGTCTGAAAAATAATGTTAACTAGACATATAAATAATAAATATAAACTATTATAAAACTAAAAATATATAACACTAAAAAATATTAAATTTATTTATAAAACCTGTTTAACAGATTAACAAAATGACCCATAATTCTATATTTACAATTATGGGTGATTTCGCTAATAAGATATATTAGGAAATTGCCTTAGAGAATATTTGTGTAGTATATATTTGATGCATATAATTATTTACATAACAGATATAGATATCTCAACTTTCAAAGAAACATTTTATGGAAAAACACATTCACCAAGTCATTACAATTATACATAATATATCGGTAACCATATACTGTGATTTGGTATTTATTATAAATTACTTAATTGGTTTAGTTAATATATCGGTGGTACATTATTGTTACCCTAAAACTAAACTATAAATACTGGTCTTCTACATCATCTTTACACACCCACAATCACCTCCAAAATAATAATAATAATAAAAATGACGAAACTAAACACTTTTTATTTATATATCAGACACATATAATATAGAGAAATTTGCTTCCATATACAAATATAACTGTATAATTTGCAAAAATGGAAAAATATATTTTCAGCTGAGCTGTTTTTTAATAATGGCTGAATTACCCCTACAATAACAATAACCGGATAATTATATATGTAACCTATATTACTTTTTTTAATTTATTTTAGTGTTTGTTTAGTAAACATGCAACTCTTCTATAATTACACCGTCGCAGGACCACCGGACTTCTTTATCGCTGCGTCATTGTCATCTTGTACCATGAACTTCATGGAGTCTCCAGAACCGGAGTCAGATCACCATTGCATACCGCCTTCGGTTCTCTGTAGTCATGCTCAAAAGATTGCAGACAGTGTTGTGAGAGATGAATCGAGTGCATCAGTCACCATAACTCAATCGATTTGCAGCATACAAAACTGAGGGATCGAAACTTGAGGACGAGGACACCACATCGAGCAGTTCTGGCATTCACGAACTGATTGGTACCAGTAAGATTCCAGGTTATGTGAAATCCGAGTTTTTCCTTCCTTTTGCGATTTTGCATGTGTGGTACCTGATTTTTGTGACTTTTCAATTTCAGCTATTTAACTTTCAAATAAGCAGATTTCTCATCAATTTTCTCCAAAACCTTCAAATATGCAGAGATTGCTTCTAAGGTTCTTATGGCTCTTAGTAAAAATTATTATACCTTTAACCAACCATTGATCAAAAAATTCAACTAACAATTGAGATATCGGATAATTGATATACATTACTTAACTTACTAGATTTTAAATCTATAGTAATAATCGAGTACTGATCAAAATATTAAACTAACAATAATAATATCCGGATAATTGTTTTAGTTAGCTAACCACTAACATAATAACCAGTTAATATGTTAAATATCTGGATAAATTGGAATATAACCATGCGAATCACCAAAGAAGATGCATAAAAACATATGTTTATTAGTCGGCTAGATTAATTAATAGACTAAAAACGTATTTGTTAGCCGTCTAAATATAATTAAAGTTATCCGATTGCTAGAAACAAGGATAACAATGTCATTTTACCTTCTTTCTCTCTCCATTTATTATTGTTTTTCCATTTTTGCAAATTTTCAATTTATTACCAATTTCCCATGCAAATGCCTCTAATATATATTAGACATCAGAATATAATAAAATTCACCGAGTAATTATGTAATAATTGTTTTTTAAATAATTAACTTTATAATGTACAAAAAAATAAAAAAAAAGTTTTCATAACAATAAAAAAACATATCTCATGCTTCCAAAAAATATGAAAACCTGCCCGACCGGGCGGGTCATGATCTAGTGTTTCTTATAATCGTGACCCATTTATCTTCAAACCATCTGCTTTAATTAGCCAAAGTATTTAAACAAGCTGAAATCATAACAAAACTAAATGTTGATTTTAACTCATAACAAACCCATAATATTAGGTGAGCTACGTCAAAACAGAACTAACATCACATATTACAATCAATACTATTAAATTTATTAGTTGAACCCAACCAAAAAAGTATCTAAATGTAACTAACTGCATACAATATATATACCGTATAATAATATAATTGCAACGAAAAAAAGAAAAGTGCATAGCTTAATATATAGTCAACCTTTCCATGACCACTAAGAGCATCCTTATTGCTAAAACAAAATTTTAGATTCTTAGAATAGTTTATTAATATGTGTAGGTTAAGAGACATAGTTAAGATACGTGATTGAAACGGTATATTATTGGTAGATACGTTTATAGGTTCTTAGTTAAATATTAATTTTTTTGAGTTAATTAATTGTGTTTAAAATAAAACATATAACATTAAAATAAGATGCAAATAAGTTATAGAGATACAAGAGAGTACAGGAAATCACAGGCGACAAATAGCTGCAATCTTTTAACTTACTTCATCTAACAACACAAGTAGGGATGGCAATCAAAGACTTGGACCGCGGGCTTGGCCCGTAAAAGCATGCTGCGGGGCGGGATTGGGCCTCCATTTGATAAACCCGCAAAATTGCGGGCCTCGCGGGACGGGTTCAAAGCGGGACGGGTTCAAAGCGGGACAGGCTCAAAGCGGGACTGGTCGAAAGCGGGATGGGTTAAACCGCGGATTTTGAAGTTCCGTTGATGGTGGTTTCAGGGTCGATGATGCTTCCGGTCTCCCAAGCGTCTCTGGTCTGCACCGGTGGAGCTTCTTCAAGCCATTATAAATGATAATAAAAAACATTTGTTTTGTATAAGCTTAATGTATTGATCTTTTAAGAGTATGCTTGATCATGTGTAAGCTCAAACTCAATTATTATCTATGTTTGTTTGTACATGTAAAAATAAGCAATGTAATATTAGATGTCCCCCGGGACGGCCCGCGAAGGCCTACATATTTCGCGGTACGGGATTGGGTAGCTAGTTTGAAGACCGCATCCCGCGCGGGACAGACCCGCCGTGTACCGCCAGAAGCCGAACCCGCAGCGGTTCGGGACGGGACGGGAGAGCCCAATTGCCATCCCTAAACACAAGTGATCTGCTTGTTGAATGCGAGATAATCTCCTGCAAGTTAACCAGTAAGCAAACCAGGTAACAAGGGTTTGCATCAGCGTTAGAACCACCGCCTCCTCTCTTGTTTCCTGTTGTGTTCTTCAAAATCTGCGTGCACCAAAAACAACAAAAAAACTTGTTTAAAATACATCACAAGAAACATTATTAAAAAAAAGCAATATCACCATATAAATACAAAAGAATCCAACTTTGCATTCTCATCTTCTCCATTACGTGAACAGCAAAACCACAGCATAACAAGAGACAAGCTGTTGAATGAGCTATTCCAAGAACCATTGAAAAATCTAAACATATATTTGTGAACTAATCTCGAGCTTATCTTCTATTTGATGAGTGGTTTCTAAGGCTTGCAAATTGATGGTTCTTAAAACAAATATGTTCAGTAGTTGACACTGAAGATGCGAGGATAGATAAAAATGTATACCTGTCTAAGCATCTGGTTCTCGTTCTGCAAAGTAGAGAGTCTATCTTCAAGTTCAGAGTTTCTATTCTCCAAGTCTTTCACTCTGTTTTCCAACTCACCCAAGTAAGCTTTCTTCCTCTCTCTTGCTTGATGTGCTGAAACTCTGTTCCTTAGTAACCTTTTGTTTGCTTGGTCTCTTTCTAAGCTTTAAGCTCTTGTTAAAGGAAGAAACACTACGAGAGTGATGACAACCACATCACTCAGCCTTTAGAGCTTTAGTTACCCCACTCGACCTATGCACACCAAAAGATTTAGATAAGTTCAAAGTTTTCGACAGATAGAGATCATGAATGTTTTCGACAGAGACATAAGCCGCCATGTCCCGACCCTTAACAGTTCCTACAACATGAATGATGAAGATTGTTGTCACAAGAACAAATTACCAAACAAAAACACCAAAGATCCTCACTTTATGCATAATTAAGGAACAAAGAGAGACAGATCACACAAAACTCAACAATGAACACACGGGAATCTTACAAAGTCACAGGAAGCCGGAGACATGAAGAAGCAAAGTGTATGAGTGGGATTGAAATTTGGGAATTGAAGTTAGATCAACGGAAGAATGTTGTTTGCGAACTTGGTTATGGGTCCTATGATCAAGATGTTTACCGAGGTAAGCCATCGAAGATGGAGTAGATGAAAGAGAACGAACCTGAGATTGAGGATGGTGACAGAGAACGAGCAGAGAGGGTGAAGATGCGGCCGACGAAGCAATTCCGAGCCGTACGACTCCGTGTTATCATTCGAGCTCTGTGCGATTCCGTCTGTAAGGAGTGAACTCAGGCGAAGAAGAGAAGGAGAAGATGAAGGCGAAGAAGAGAAAGAAAAGATGATGAAGGCTTGGCAATGGAGGAAGGGAGACGAAGAGAAGGAGAGAAGGAGAGAAAAACCGAAAAGTTTTGATTTTTCATATAGTGACACGTGCCCTTAAGGGACGCTATAAAACACTTCTTATTTAACATACGTTTGTTCCGTTTTTAAGCATTTATGATTTAAATTTCGCCAATAATTACCTAAGAAATGCCATAAGATATGGCGATAAAGGTGTTCTAAAGTCCTATTTTCAAGGGGCTACGAATATTGGCTATTAGACAATATTGGGTTTTCATAAAACTTTCTGTCTTTTTTCATTTTAAATTTCCATTTACCATTTGAGCCATTATTTCCAATTTTTAATGAATAGAACTGGGTTTTAACAACTAAACCCATTTTAAATTACATGGCAAATTATTATGTGTGATAATAACATTTTATAAATTATTATATATAAAATAAATTTATTAAAATTTAACTGAAAACATATAATTACATATATATATAATTAATCTTTGATTAATAAACAAAATTGTAACTATATTTTGTTTTTTTTCCTAAATGATAACTATTTTGAAATAAAATTCAGTGAAATGACTATAAAACATGTGTATAGTTATGCAATATCACAAATTTAATATAATTTTCAAAATTTCTTACTAATAATTTTTTAAAAATATTATATACAAATATGATTATAATGAAAAACAAAAATATAAAAATTAAATTTTTTATAAAAGAATATTTAACAAAAAATGTACCCGTCTTTTGAAAGGCGGATCAAAATTTAGTTAGTATTAAAACTCATTAGTCATTCCTATCAAGCTATTTAAATGTTTAAACCGTCGGCATTTAAATCTCACCGTTTAATTAAATCAACGTTAACTAATACAACGTTTGTATCGTATCAAGTATCAACCTCGACGCTTCAACCGACTCTGCCATTACAAATCGTCAAATTCTTCAACTAACCCAACCAACATGATTCACACATACTTTGTTAAGTTTTTTTCCTAATCTTATTAATTTTTTGTTTATTTTTGCAAATCCTTTATTAAGCTTCTAATCTCATCTAAGCATACAGAAGTGTTTAGTCAATATAAAATTATAAAAGGCAAAGCAACAACTTTCTTTTTGTGCTTTGTTGTCTCCTTTCTTCTATCTTTTAAACAAATAGTCATGTTAGTTTCTTTTTTGTTTGTTTGTATGAACATGAATAATTCCAGTCAGGATACATACAAACAAACCTATTATTAAAAAGTTCCAATATTTTGGATTAATTCAAGATTCAATACTCGGTGGTTATCGTTGTCAGTCGAATTAAAAATAGTATGATTTTCTCTTAAATGTTCTACTAAAAGTAACTAAAAAAAGTTATCTTTACGTATCATTAGTAGTAGTTATCGTAATGGACCAAAAAGTCATTATTGTTAATTTTGGGGTTTTGTGAAAAAGAGAGGAATGCTTGTTACCTACTCTTATTAACTTCTCTGCCTCTCTCTTCTCTACAACAGTCTCTTCAAGCAAACTGGGGGACATAGCAGCTTAAAAGTCTTCTCAAGTTTTCTTTTGTTCTGTTCTTTGCTACTTTAGAAAATGCAGAAGCACAAATGCAAGCTCTGTTCCAAGAGTTTCTGTAATGGCAGAGCTCTTGGTGGTCACATGAAGTCCCACTTGGTCTCATCACACACTCCCACTCGGAAGAAACTCGGTGACTCGGTTCATTCTCCTTCCTCTTCCTCCTCAGACGGTAAAACTCTGGTCTACGGGCTGCGAGAGAACCCGAGGAAGAGTTCTCGGGTCTTTATCCCGGATCCTGAGTCTTCCACCGTTTACAACAGCGAGACCGAGACCGAACCTGAGTCTGTAAAAAGAGGCAGAGCAGAGGTTTCCAAGAAGAAAAGGAGTAAGAAGAGAGTGTCTGGAAAGAAACAGAAGACGAGTCATGTTAACTCGAGCGAGTCTCAAGAACCGGCGAGTTCTGTCTCCGACGGTTCTCCGGAACAGGAGTTAGCCATGTGTTTGATGATGCTATCTAGAGATACAAGGGAACTGAAGAAACATGTTTTTGCAGCTGAAGAGACTAAGCCGGAAAAGATACATTTCCCGGAGCTCCGCCGCTGTGTGATAGATCTGAATCTTCCTCCGCCGCAAGAAAGCGATATTATTGTCACCGTAGTTTCAGCCATATAATAATAACAAGTTGATGTTTCGGAGGTTATTGGATATCATCAAAGCATCTTCTTGATTTGGTTTTCTTCAAGATCGTTTATTCTTTTAAAATAGAAAACGTTTAGTGGTTTTGGAATCTTCGGACGATCTTTATCAAGCAATGTACTTTTGATGTAAGACACAACTGAAAACTCAAGAAACAAGCTCTGTTTCTTGATTTCTTCTTCAAAGTCATGGATGATAAATATATTGTTTGTTGGATCTTTGTTTATTTTGAAATTCTTGAGATGATTCTTTTGCATGAGGTTTTGGATCTTGGATCTTTGATTTATTAATGTGTGTTTGAAGAAACTATTTAATTTAGCTGCGTATTTTTTATGACACAAGTGTATGCTAGGCTGCTAGCTTTTTAAAATAATGTGATATTATTCTTGTCACGTATATCATTGGGTGTGTTGGAATAACTATGACAATGTGGTAAATACTGTTTTTTTTTTCCAAATTGAAAATATATTAATTAAAGCCCGAAACCCAAAAGAAAAAAGGCAGAAGCTCAGAATCTTACAAAATACACAAAGCCCAGCAAAACAAACGGGTCACGACAACAAAAAACAGCAAATAGGCCACAGCCCAACAACCAGAGTCCCACCGACACTTCGGGAACTGCTCTAGCGGAAATCATGGCGAGGCGCAGGATCAGACACGTGGAAGGATCTACTCCATTCATGCAACACGCGTCTTCACCGCTTCAACCCGCTCGCCACCGCTGCAACTCATCCGCCTCCGACGCTACACCGCCAGAGCCACACCAAAGAACACTTCGTTCGTCGGAGCTTATAAACCATCAAGCCTCCTAACGAATCCATCACTGTTCTCCACCGCAATCTCTTCACGCCGGAGTTTTCATCGAACCTCGAGATCTCCTCCGACTTTGAATCGCTTCAAACCCTAGACACGTAAATCAAGAACCATCATCCACTCACCGGAAGACTTCACCGGCTAACAAACCTTTACCTCAAGAGAGCATCATCGAGCTTTCCCCGAGATCTCCTCCCGCAACCTCACCAACCACAACTTCAACCTCACCGTGGAGCATAACCGAACTTCCACCACTTCCACAAGCTAGAGCCGACTGCTCCCCTTGACGGAAAGGGCCACAACAGCAAACCAAGTCCCCTTGACGGAAAGGGCCACAACAGCGAACCAAGACCGGCCGTCTACTCTAAGAGAAAGGCGACGACGGAAGCAAAAGATTAACACAAAAAACCGAAACGGAAAGGAGAAGAAAAAAAAAACCTAAACAGCTTAAAACGATGGAGAAACCCGACCGACGGTGGCTAAAGGAGCCCACTCCGTCGGCCGGAAAGGATTCTCACGGCGGGGATCTCTCTCTCTTCTCTCTCTTCTCTGCCAGCGTTAAGGTGTTTTGACAATGTGGTAAATACTTAACATCCAAGATATCAGATCATGGATATTCAAATATCTTCTTAATAAGTGAGATATTTAAACCCAAAAATCAACTGAGACATTTCATCATCTCTGAATCATAAAAACATAATTTCTTAAATACGGAGTCTACGTTCATCTTATGAATTGCTACTTTTTACTATTTTAACCAACAACAAAATCTGTCTAACCGACAAAAAACTTAATACTTTATCTCTGAATCATAGATTACATAAAATTTTGAAATATCAGTCTACATTCACCTTATGGGTTACTACATTGTACTAGTATTTTTCTAATAAATATGTATAAACAAAAATATATTCTCTGTTTCATAATGGCTGCAACTCATGGATGGTTTTTAGTAGGATAAATTGATCTGAAACGAGTTATTCCCTATAATTCTATAAAATGTTTACCAGTTTACCATGACTTTTTATAAATAGTTTCACCATATTCCATTTTCTAAATGAAAATAAAAATAAAACTCTTACAAAATTTATCATTAAAAATAAAAATAAATTATCATTTTGTTCCACATCCTAATTTATAAAGCTAATCAAATGATTGAACTAATATTCCATTAATTATATTTTTTATCATCATACCATTCATTATTCTATTTTCCTTCCATAAATAATTACATTTTATTTATCATATTAGTTTCACAAATAATCAGTTACAGGCGATATAAATTGTTTAGAAAATATATTTTGTTAAAAATATAATTGGTTTTATTTAAGAATTTAGCAGTACGTTTTGATTTTTTTTAACTAAAACAGTTTATATTATGAAAGGGATAATAATTACTATTTTGTATGGTTATTTACTTACTACTATCATTGAACCATGTATTAGTGGTCGGGTGGTAGCAAGACGTTTCAGTGTTGTTAAGTAATCTGAGTTCGAATCTGACTACACTCAGATATCTCTAACACGTGATTACCGGTGATTTAACATTCTCAGGCCGAGGAGCGGTTTACCTCCTTTTTTTTCTTTTACTACTATCATTGTGATGTAGTTTGTGTCGCCAGCTGCATCATGTGACTCTGTAGAGAGGTAGTGTTTTTAGGCCTAGTGATTTATACCACCAATACCGAACCATTTATGTTTCTTTCTTGACAAAGAAATAGAAACACAATACCATTTTTTGTGGGCATCATTTTAGTAAGCTCCGTATTTATTACAGAAATATCCCTGAACCCTGATCCATCTTAAAAATCACGTTCATGCATGTTTACACTTACTAGACTTTCAGAGTTAAATAAACATTTATCCACTGACGGAACGACATCATCATAACTGTAATTTAAAAAGAAAAAAATGAAGGGAGAAGAGTTAATTATGTTTGTCTGGACAAAAACATGAGATGTCCTTTTTCTCAAACAAAAAAGAAAGATGAACAAGGGTATTTTTTGTAGTTCAGATTTCGTTGGTGACGTTCACATAAATGTGGGGGCATGTGGTCGCGTTACCCTTTGTGCTTTACGCTTATCATACAACAAAATATGAACCTAAACAAACAAAGAATCATGTTCACGATAACTTCGGTGAAGTTTTATCATCTTCACACAATATAATTTAGAAAAAAATTGTTCGAACGCTTAACATCTTTACATATGTTGTTGTTCATGTATATCATCAGCAAGACTAAGAGCACTGGCATTTGAGAAAACCTCACTGCAAAACAACACGTGTCTGGTGAATCTAACCCTCCAAATCTAAAAGATTAGTGGGTCATTTTTGGGTCTCATTTGGAAATCCTCGGCATTGAGGAAGGCCGTTAAGTTAAAATATATTTGGCCCATTTTGGCGTGCTCAATTACTGTATGTAATTTTTCAAGAAAACAGAAAGTCATTGAAAATGAGTGTTTACCCATTTTGGCGTGCTAAATTATCTAGATTTCCATTTATGCAGTTGTTTAGAAACTCAGTGAAACAAAGCTAGAAAATGTGAGAGATTTATATTTAATAGGGTGAAAGATGAAAGAAGATATAGCAACATGTTATCTTTGCTAATCTAATAGAAACAATCTTTCAGATAATCCAAAATATCACTGTATTAATCAAATACGGTTTGCTCAAACCAAAACCAAAAGTAATTCCGAATTCAACCACCGCGAAACAAAACATATTCAATCAAAAACCTGAGGATGCAAAAAATTGTCTGCTAATAAACACTACAAAGAAACTTGCTTTTTTCAAAGGAGAGGTCACGCTCAATAACAAATCGTACGACAAGTGACACGTTTCTCTTACAGTTTGTCGTTTTCACATGACAAGTCCGTCCTTGTCTCCTCATTGCCTTCCCTTCCCTCTTCAATAAAGATCCAAAACCCAGGAAAGAAACCCTAGTTAACTAACTAGCTGCTAACTTTTAAAAATCTCACAGAAAACTTTTCTCTCAGTCGAGAAATCATGGTCGTTCCTCTCAGTGCCATCCCTCCATCTCGCGGTAAGATCCTCTCAAACCATACTCTGCTCAGATCTCTCATTTCTCCCTCGAATCGGTCGCTGGATGTTTATTCATTTCCTCTTTGGTGTTATATAATGGATGCAACAGATGGGTTTTACGCTATCAACAACCAGTTTCTAGCAAACGGGCCAAAAGGGTTTCAGGAGTTGAAGACGTTGGAGAACGGTGACATGTTTATTCGGTTGGACTTACCCGGCGTTCCAGAAGACGCCATGAAGGTTGTGGTTGATTCGACCAAGAAAGCTGTGTCTGTCTTCGCCCTCGCACCAAAGGAGCACAGACACGACTCCTCCCCTCGGAACTACCTCTACACTACAGGCCTCGTCTGCAAATGCTGCGAGGTTTCGGCAGTAGCGGCACACATGTCCGATGGTGTTCTCAGGCTTCTCCTCTCCAAGACTCAAATCTCAACTCAACGCACACGTAACTATCAAACCCCACAGTTTCTTTTACTCTAGTTTATATTCAAATTTATATGAATATTTTTTGTATCAAAAAAAATTATATGAATATTTGTTTGTGTTCAAAAACATATATGAAAATTTATTTTTTTCTTCTAACAATAAAGTTTTTTACATATATGCAGCTTTTATTGGTGGTGTCCCAGATTCCGGACAAGGTATTATTTTATTCAATCTTGATTTATCTTTTTTTTTCTTGACTAACTTTATGTTTTTTTTTGTTTCTTTGTGGTCAAAGATCACTGTTGGACTGGTTCTCACAAATTTCCTCATGGCACGGATCCACATGGTAATCACATGCTTACGTGGACTTTGGTTGTTGTAAAGGAAAGATATATTAATCTGTTGTTGTTGTGTGGTAAGAGCAGGTCCAGTGTTAACGGGTCGGGTATTGCAGCCACACCCATGGGTGAAGCAAGGATCTTTGATGGCTTATGAGTCCAAGCAGCTCGTAAACGGATGCCTATACGTTCGTGTAGACATGCCGGGGGTTCCCAAAGAGATGTTCACGGTCTCCGTCAAGAGTGGGATAGTGATGGTGACTGGTGACGCTCCTTCCGTTAGTTACGACTCAGGGGGGCGGTTCTACTCTGGTGAAGTGGCTTTGCTCTCCACTCCTATTGACATTCCTATTCGTCAGATCAAAATAATCAGCAAGAACGGTGTGATCCGTTTAATCATCCCTCCCGCTTGATTTTTGATGATGTTATAAAGTTTGTGGACGGACCTCTTCTTTGAGGATGATGTCGTTTATTTTGGGATATGTCGTTTTTATGAGTTAGACCATAAGAAAGCTTTGGATGCGTTGCGGTTATAAAATACAAGATTTTGCGTCAGATCAAATAAAGAAAGTTTAGTGTGCTGCTTCAAGTTGATAGGAGTTTAAGCTACCAAAGCAGCTTACTGGTTGTACATGATCATTACTTGAAAATTTTCTATTCGCGGGTCAAAGATGTCAAATTTTTTACTCGAAAAAACGATTCAACCCGCAGCTGGGTGGGGCGGGTCGGAGCCGGTAGACTTGCAAACCCAACATTATATATACGCCACATAGCGTAAAAGCTACATTCTATAGAAAAAAAATAACCATATTTTCAAAAATATGGCAAATTCAACTACAAAATATTCTAGTATTAGTTTGAAAATATTTTATTTTCCTGAAACGTGTTTCAATGAATTTCTTGTCAAAAAATAAAATAAAAATCGATTTTCCTTTATTTCTTTTGATTTTTTTAAAAAATTGATTGAAAATAAAAAATTTCATTTATTTTAAATTATATTTAATAATATTTATGAGTATATTTAAAATTATAATCTTCAATAGTTTTTCATTTATTTCTTTTAGTTAAGATATACTAAATAAAATTGTAGAAAGTTAAAAATTGATATAAAATTGTATGATTATAAAATAAAAACTAAAAATAATTTAAAGTGATTTGGGGATCTTTTCCATTTTTTTTTGTTTCCAACATATTTTTTAATTAGATTTTGATTTAATTTGTTTTTGTTTTCTTTTTTTGGGTGAGATTCATTTTGTTTATAAAAGTGGGTTTTTAAAATTTTAATTCATAAAGTAAGCGTTAGATTGGTGTTTTTAGCAAACATTATACTAAAAAGACTAACTTATGTTGGTTTTATGTTAAAGAGACAAAGAGTGTTTTTTTTTTCTATTTTGGCAAATTTCTCAAATTTTAATGAGTTTTCAATATATAAAGATTCTAATTGGGATTTTAACTTTTGTGGCGAAGCTTTAACTCATTTCTAAAGTTTATAAATTAAATCTTTTACCAATTAGATTTCAAGTTTTCTAAGTTTTTAAACCTTCTTTAAAAATCTAAAAACCAACATAACTAACTTTATAACTTATTTTTTTCAAAACCACAAATACATGCTTTTATTAATTTCTAAAGCTATTTTTATTTTCCAAACCACAAATACAAACTTTTACTATTTTGCGAAAGCACCGTAGCCTACTGCTTAAAGTTTAAAAGCTACATTTAGATTTCAGATTTGAATCACAGATTATGCAATTTTTTACAGATTATAGGATGTGAAGTTTATCGGAGGTTCTATAGTACTGTAATCGGAACAATTTGTTGTGATCGTTTTCTATGGAGAGATCTGTCCATCGAGAATGTCGTACATACATAATCGTCTATCGATCCAGTGTTTCGAAAAGAGTTTCTTCGTGAAATTTTTATCCGTGGAGCTATTCATAAATTGATTATCATATCTAATATAATGATGTAAAAGAAAAAAGAATAACAAAAACAAACAGTGAAAGTCTCTAAAGTTACAAACAATCGGACCCCAAGGCCCGTTATAATTATCAAACTGGACCTCAAAAGTGAAAGAGACTAAAAGCGACTTGACAACTCCATTGCTACCCTTCCGTTACTCTGAATCTAACCTGCAGTTACGAGGGGTAAATATGTCATATCATATGCAGGAAACGTGATCCCGTCATATGCGGTTCTTCTTTATCCTTTATTATTTTTTTCGGAGGCAGTAATAACGTGCACAGCCCCCCCTCGTACATCGCCAGTAAGCGTGACGGTTATGATTTTCTCCTCCCCTATCACAACTAATATATACCGTCCGATTTTCTCTGATGATTTAGTCATAAGGCCACGTCAGCAGAGGAGTCTAGATACTACGGTGTTCCATCTGTATTCAATCTATTTGCCGCAGAACTTTCGTAGGTTTGTTTTATTTGTCTATCTTCTTCATCAACAAGAGAGTTGTGTGTTTTGATCGAAGAAAAGCTTTCGGTCTTTGTAATCAACAGGTAAATTATCACGATCTCGTACTTCGTTTAGATTAATAAAGGTTGAGTTTTTCTATGTTGATCAATCGATTTAAGATCGAGTTATGTTAAGCTTTAGGAGAGTCTCTATGTCTGAGACAAAAAAGGGTTTTCTTGATTGATGGGGATGTTAGATTATAGTTGCTGAAACTATATAAACTATGGCGTAAGTAAGAGACATGATCGGTTGTTTCGATGGTTTGTCTGATTGGCTTCTTGATGTATCTGTAGGGTGTGGAAGAAGTAATGGCAAAAAGCACGTTCAAGCAAGAGCATGACCTAGGTTTGTGGTTCGGACCCTTTGTCTTTGTTTTCGTGTTTTATTCTCAAAACCCTTTGCTTTTTGATCTAATGATGATCCTGTTTTTTTTTTTTTTTGGAACGTTCAGAGAAGAGAAGCGCAGAGGCTGCTCGGATTAGAGAGAAGTATCCAGATAGGATTCCGGTGAGAGTTCACTGTTTTTCTCATACCTTTGATTAGCATCCATGATTCATATTTGTTAAGAGCTAAATGACACTTGAGACTCTCAGGTTGAGAGTGATGATTTGTCACACAATTTGTATATGTTTGTGGGATCCAGGTGATTGTTGAGAAGGCTGAGAAGAGTGATATACCAACCATCGACAAGAAAAAGTAAGTAGGCATACTATTATTGTAAATCAATTTCAATATACACTTGTGAGATTGACAACTAAGCTTTTTTTTTTTAAATTATTGGGAAGATACCTAGTCCCGGCGGATTTGACAGTGGGGCAATTTGTATATGTGATTCGCAAAAGAATCAAACTGAGCGCAGAGAAGGCTATCTTTATATTTGTCGACAATGTTCTTCCTCCAACAGGTAAAAATAAAACAGAAAATATATGTCTGCTTATGATCATCATCTTTTTAAAACAAGCAAAAGAAGACACTGATGTTTGATAACACTTATGCAGGTGCGTTGATGTCTGCAGTGTACGAAGATAAAAAGGAGGAGGATGGGTTCCTCTATGTCACTTACAGCGGGGAGAACACATTTGGATATGGATCTCCGTAGAAGCTCTCTCTCTTGCTGGATAATTTCATTCTACCTTCTTTCTGTACTTCGCATATCATCTTCTTATTAGTTATTTAAGCAAGCAATCAGCCTATGTACTTCCCTAAGGACGTTCGATTGGGCGTTGATGTGTACAGAAAACATGAAATAATGTATATAAACTATGCTCTAATAATAATATATTTTAGTTTCTTCAAATAATCTGAAAACATGCTTTCTATGAACCGTCATCCCAACTTGACTGTTTTTTTTTTATGTCTTTCACTCTGTTAGTCAGCATCACATGATGGCACATGGTAGTTACATAGGCACAGAGAAGGGAACCGCAGCACAAGGAATTGTGCCACGTGGCGAACACGGGGTACCGAGTGCCGGTGGTGATGTAGAGAAAAGGGACCCACATTGTCGTTGAATGGGAGAGATGAGGTGACGGTCGGACCATGCTGTATTTCTTAACACTTTCAATACTGATCTTGTTGTCTCTTCGTTTTAACTTGTCATAAGTTTTAGCTAAGATATACATTTAACTATGAACCTAATGAATCATGAGAGACTCATAATAGTGGGAGACTCATAATAGCATACGCAATACTAAGTATTTAAGTCCAAAGACATTCCTAGTAACTGATAACGTTGATGTTAACATTAGTATATGTTCATAGTGTCCTCTGATAAGAAGATGATTGCCAATTTGTCCTCGTCGACTAGGACATAGGAGAGAGAGTGATGTGAGTTAAACTACAGTTGAATTGTAATAGTTGGATACAATAGTGATGGGTTAGTGGAGGAAGAATAGCTTATTAGTAAATGGAAGAAGGAAAAATGAGATATTGACCCCCAAGAGGACTTTCAAGTAAGCAAAAGGTTTCGCTGATCAAGACACCCATTATACATAGGATTGATACGTAGACAAGAGAGAAGGTAAAAGAAGAACAAGAGCATGTTAAGATAGTGAAGGACCCCCCCCCACCCCCACCTACTCTCTCTCTATTATCTTTCTCTTGCCTACATATACTCCTCTCTTGCACTTAAACAAAATTCAAACTGTATTTGTCTTAATCTCATCTCACTATATACAGACACATTCATATTAGTATCTGAAGAATAACAAGAAGAAGAGAGGTCATGTCTTGCTCTGTGAGGAGTGGGCTCGCGACAGTGTTCTGTTACATTCTTCTGCTTTTGTCATCCAACGTTGTATGTGCCAGTGCTCGTTGTCTAAGGTTTCACAAGCATCATCACAAAGTTGCTTCTTTGGTACAAGACGTCGTCCATGGTGGAGGAAGGAGGGTGAGGGTGCTAGGTGGAGTGGAGACAGGGGAAGAAGTAGTAGTCATGGATTATCCTCAGCCTCATCGCAAGCCTCCCATCCACAACGAGAAGGCTTAATTATATATATATATATATCACACATCATATACTGCCACATGCATTTCACAATGTTAGTGGTTGTATGACACTTGTGCTATATGAATATATTTCATGACCAACATCTTTTGTTATTCATATAGAATGTGCTCATTTTAGAATTCTTCATCGCCATTTTAGTAGAACGTAAACCAACATGGTCATTCATTACAAAGAATACCAATGTCTGTCAGTAAGAGGTACAAACCCCTCACTGCAGCTCAAATATTAGATAACGGTAACATTTGACAAAGTACTACCGACCATATTACTTCTGGTCTCTACTTAAGGATGAAAGACATTGAAGAATATTGTTCAGTAGATTCCAGCTTTCAGCTACAAGGAACGACAAATGGGTTCACAAAATCAAGGAATTCAGATGTTCTGACGCCAAGCTTCAGATCGATCTCTCCACCTCCCAACCAGAAGAAGTCCGGTTTAAGTTTGGTTATTGCCTCATCCAATATCACCTGTCATTTCCCCAAAACCCAACCAACTCATCAGTACTGCCTGCTCAATTCCCCAATACAAGAAACCAGATTTCATTTTTACCACTAAACGAACTTCCAGCTCTATAAAGTACTAGGTAGGTCTAATAATTATTTTGAAAGAGTGATGTGTCACAGTAGCACAAATAGTGTAATCTGAATGCTAAAGTGAGCCATTTCTGCAGAGATCTACAAATCAATGTAGTGGGGTATGAGCCTAAGATTATGTATACACATTCGACAAAATTCAAGCCATCTTAAATCTCTGCCTGACGCCCATTACTAACTAACTAACTAACTCTGGTATGAATAGTTCAAACACGGTATTGAACTACCAAACAGAGAAAATACCAATGACAATGAGTGGGACAAACACTTAACAGTAGCTGGCTCACAAGAAAAACTCTCAACTAAGTTTGTGTCCGTACCAAATGCAAAGAGTGTTAAAAATGTACCACACCTTCATTACAGACTAAGATAAACAAGCAAGACAAAGAAGTAGCTGTGTAACCCATTGGGCATTGTACCCTTTCAGGGCCTCTGTGACAATTAGGACAAGAAAAATAGATTGTGATGTCTGGAAAACACTTGGCAAGCACATGTGTGTAGTAAACTGTAACTATTTATAAACACAAGTGCAAAAAACACAAGAAAAGTGTTTTTTGCACAAGTGTTTTTTCTAGGACAAGAAAACACAAGTGGACCTAGGGGCTACTCTCATGATACACCCCATGTCTGATATCTAATTGATGATTGTAGCAGAAAACAAGCAAGCACCAAGATATCTAATTGATGATACACCCCATGTCTTAAACATGTCTGATATTGTCATTGGTGATTATAGCAGAAATAATGCAGGAGGCAGAAAAGTCAGTTCAGAAAAACTTACCGGTATGCTGGTCTTCATCCCTACACAGGTGACCGCATTGTGCTCAAACCCAGTAAGTTCAATCGACGTCTCCTCCGGTGCAAGTCTCACTACACAGAGATTATAGAAAGCATCAGGAATAACAGAAGTTAAATAACTAAGCTCATGATATCATACAAATAAGAAAACACTAACGATTAAATCTCTTCTTCGGGATCTTGCCCTCGTTTAGTGAATAAAGAAAGTTCTTAACTGCATCAGCATTGAATCTCGCAGTATACTGCCCATAAGAACAAAAAGGTAGTCAGATGAATACAGTTAGAAACGAAAAACAAAAGTGTAAGAATCAGTAAGAGCAGCACCTGAACCACAACCACATAGTACTTTGAGTTGTTGCGATCACTGCAATCCAAAACATCTGATGAAGCTTGAGTATTAACCTGCCCATATTGAAAAGGAACAACCTTTATAGCAACATTGTTACATAAACCTCAAAAAGCAGTAGACTTGAGCACGTACCAGGACAATGCTCTTGCAGAGGTGGTCGACGGAGGAAGCGCCGAGAACGCCGCGGCGGGATTCGAGAGGCCAGTCGTAGTAATCCGGAGCGACCCTCTTGAAGGAGAAGTCTTTGACGCCGCCGGAGCGGAGAATGGCGGAGAGGCGAGACACTGTTCGGCTTTCATCGTCAGGTAGAGAAGGCGACGAGCTCTCCTCCGGGAGAATCGAGCTTTCGAGAAGTGAGATTCGTCGGAGGATATCGATTTGGAGTCTCTCGAGCTCCGCCGCCGCTGCAGCCGCTTCCTCCATGCCTCCGATTTACCCTTTCCTCGCCGTAAGAAACTGTCTTCCTCGTACGATGATTTTGTGATCACATGTGGTCGTGTCTATTGTAATTAAGAAAAGGCTAGGATTATCTGAGCCGTTGATTTTATGGTAAATTAGAAAGGGTCAGGATAATCTGAGTCGTTAACTTATCTTGTGTCCTTCAGATGGGCAATAAAACTCAGATTTTTTTTTTTTTACATATAGTATTTTTAAGGGGAATTAGGACCTATAGCCATGAAAAAAATGGTAATTTGCAGAGTAGCAGTTTTACCTAACGGACAGCTATACGGCGTCATATATACATAATAATACGGTAGTGTCCTTGAAAATTAACCGGTTTACCTGTTAAAAGAAATTAATTAAAAATATAATTCTGAATTGTCCAAAGTAAATCGTGTCTTCACCCTATTCACATCTTCTCCTTCTCACTTTCTTCTGTAATTTTTGGAAATCGGAAGCCCTCTTCTGCCGATCTGCTCCAACGCCTCGCCACTGCGTACAGTCCAATTTTCATCTCCGTCGTCCTCCCTTTTAATCGTCTTCGGCTTTGGGTTTTGGTGGTTGTGGTTTGCATTACCGTTTGGCCGAGGGGAGTAACACAACCGGCCTCTCCAACTTCACCAACTCAGTTTTTCTCAGATTTTTGACAACGCCGTAAGTTCTTGGTGTTACGTCTATGACTGTATCAGTATATTCCGTTGTTATATGTCATCTCATGTAGAATAGTATGCGGCTCAGATTATTCCATTTTACATGGAATCGTACTTTCACATCATATACTATTTCATTCGTTTGCCGGTTCTTATTCTGTTTAACTCATAATTCATTTATATATTGCATATTATAGTGTGAACCGTCCTCACTCTTTGTCTCTCTTACTTTTCATTCTTCAGGTTTGGTATAGATGAGTTATATCTTCCAAGTAGATTGTTTGAGACATGGTTTAGTTTTGTATATGGGTTAAGGGTATTTCACCATTATATACTATGTTATTTATTTTATTCTATTCTATTTGAGTTTAAGTTTATATTTGGGTTTATAGTTTATATTTAGGTTTAGGGTTTACTGATTTTGGTTTAGGGTTTAGTATTTGGGGGTTAGGGTGAAATTAAAATAAAATTCAGTATTTAAATGAGGTTGAGATAAAATTGGTGTCCTATACTATTTTGGTGTTATAGAATAGAACTTCTACGTGGGTTTAGAGTTCACCGATTAGAGTTTAGGGTTTAGTATAGGAGTTGGGTGGGATAGGATTGAGGTTTAGTATCTAGGGATCGGGTTTGATATGTTTTGTATTTAGGGATTGTATGTAAATTTATAATTTTATACTATTTTGGCTGTATAGAATAGAACATTGGGTGCATGTGTATGTGGTTAATAAAGGCAGGCGTGGATGACTTTTTCTTATGTTGGCCACGTTGTTCTTTTTCGCTTTTTACCTGATACCTACAAAGACAAAGGATAAAACCGGATAATTTGGAGCACAAATGTTAGACAATGAATTATGTCAAAATCAATGCTATTTAGTTAATTTACACTCAAAATATGGCTAGTTGGCAAATAAGCCCTATTTTTAACGTCCGAATCAGCATATTTTTCGAAGCCCCGTAACTCTAAGCTTTGTTTGGAATATTTATAGCATACTGTTTATATAAGAGCGGCAATTAGGTAAAAACGCGTGGATGGTTAGAAACACCAAAATACACAAAGAATTTGTATATAGAGATTAACCAATCCAGATTGGAGAAGAATACGGTCCTTGGGTTCCTTTTATTGGAACCCTATTTTTATTTATTTTTGTTTCTAACTGGTCAGGAGTCCTTTTACCGTGGAAAATTATCCAGTTACCTCAAGGGGAGTTAGCAGCACCAACGAATGATACGGCATTTATTCGAGTGATCCATAAACGACGAAAACCTCTTTTTCTTTTACCCCTATCCCGACGAGCCGTACATGTCCTACCGAAACAGAATTTGTAACTTGCTATCCTATAATCTTGCCTAGCAGGCAAAGATTTCACTCCGCGAAAAAGATGGTCAAAGTGGATTGTCCAACACTAGCACTTCCGCGTAATAATTCTACAAGAGGCGATCCTATTACCGGAATAGCGTCAGTTACACCTGTTACAATTTTGACTGCCCAATAGCCAATTTGATCCCAAGGTAAAGAATAACCTGTTACACCAAAAGATGTGGTCAATACACCCAGAACCACACCTCCTTTTGTCGACGGATGCTCCTATTACACTCGTAGTCTCTGAAGGATGAGAACCAACTATGTAACATCTACATCGAGAATTCAAGTCTTTCTTGTATACGTCATTAGTCCGATCCTTTGTAGGAACTACCCGTAATAACAAACTTGCAAAATGGATCCGTTTATCATAAAGAGATTCGTTGTTTAATCCTAGAACAAAATGAGAGGTAGATAACCAACTTCTCGGAGAGACGTAATTGACTGCATTGATCTCAGTAGCTACGCCCCCTACAGAGGGCCATACTTGGCATTCAGGTATCGACTTCAAAAGAAACTTGTTTAAAATTGCCTATAGGTGGTAAAGGTCGAGTTAGTGATGTGAGATGGGTTCAGAAAAAGGGGAGGTCAAGTTATAACCCCGAAATAATTCGTGTGCTAGGGACAGCCTTCCGTTGACACATTAACATCAACTTTCTTTTTTCCTCTAAAACACATTTAAGATCAACGTAAGAGGAAGAAACACTAGAGTTTGTATGATATAAAACGAATTAGCAAACATTAAAGATTTTTTTTCATTTTGTTTTGATGATAAACTTGATGATGGCCATGTATACATTACAACGTTTCACGGAAAAAGTGTTTTGTTTTTGTTGTTGTGCTTCAAGGTTGATTTAAAGATCTTCAATAAAAATTCATTTTTTTTTCAAAATAGAGTAACTTTTTAATAGAATTGAGTTAACTACAATTTTACTTCATTTTTGGAGGGGGGAAAAGAGCAATGAACAAAAAAAAATTACTCTATTTAGAGGGCAAATTCATGATTACTAATTATTCTATTATGGTGTAGAAAATGGAATGGAGTCAAAGCAAAAAATAAATTATAGAATAAAGTTGAAAATACTCTTAGATACAACATTACAAATAAGATCTTCTGAACCGTAGTAAAAATAGTTCCAAAGCAAGTATTTAAAGATGAGTACACGGTTTACATGGGTAAATATAACGTCTCTATTTCTATCTTCTTTTGTTAGTGAATCTGCACAAACATTTATATTCTTGGAAATAGAATCAACTTCACATTATTAAATTATCATGCAAAAGCAAAACACGTCTATTTCTAAAATGAAGGTCAGTCAGCCCACCAGGTTGGTATTATATCCATTAAATCTAAATAGATCGTCTCAAATAGGATCGTGACGACTTGTATATCTCTCGTACACAGTACTGTTCAAAACAATCATTCCATCTCAGCATATAAGTTCGAGAAGGCTTATGTTGCAATCACAAAGTCCGAATGATTCAACACTCATTTGATCCTTAAGACTACTCCAAACCACTAATTGGGTCATTATCAAATATCCATAAGGCATCAATCTGATCAATTGGGTTTGAATATCCATATTGCTTCAAGATGGAGAGTGTTGAATAGGGATGTGTCTTTCCCATTAAAAGAGTTGTCGTCTTTATCTTCTAAATGTACCAGATGATCTATAGAAAAGTGTTGAATTGTTATTCCAACAAAACAATCTGATCAATTGGGTTTGAATATCCATATTGCTTCAAGAGAAGCAAGTTGGAGAGTGTTGACTAGGGATGTGTCTTTCCCATTAAAAAGTTGTCGTCTTTATCTTCTAAATGTACCAAATGATCTATAGAAAAGTGTTGAATTGTTGTTCCAACAAAACCACCTCTTTTCTCCTCTAAAATAAAAAATTTATGTTCTTATATAGATATACTCGAGAAGTAATCTGAAAGAGATCAAATAGTGTATCATATGTTAAAAATAAAGTTTATTGAATGAAAAACTTGTAAAACTTTAAAATTTTGGTTAAATGTACAAGCAACAAATACACATCTGAACTTGGGTTTGAGTTTATATTAGTCAATTGAACTTCTTATCAATTAATTTAATTAATATAAACCAAATACTTACTGATCTTTCATATTTGGTAAAATATATAAAAATAAATTAATATTAAAGTATATTATTTAGTTTGAATTGATGGACATTGTCTGTTGTATTCTTGCAGTTTGGTCTTGGACTCTATTTTAGATGAAAACAAGAAATCACATTCCATTGAATAACATAGCTAACGAAATATTTAGGTGTGGTGCTTTGGGAAAAGATTATTTTAAATGGTTAGAGAGAATTCACTAAAAAAAATTAGGGCCGATCAGCTATTTTTTCACGAAAACTATTGTATACCATTAGATGTTTCTGGAACTGTCCATCAGATGTCAATTTTGGTGAAATCATAAGTTAACATAACTGTATAGTGAACTAGAGTATTGTGAAATATGTCGGATAACTAAATAACAAAATCAAGTGGTTGGTTTTAGGAAGGGATACAGATGACAATATCAATCGATAAGACTATATAAAGTTATCAAATTAGTTTTTTTCTGCATATAGAAAAAAAATACGAAATTTGACAGATTGTTATATAAATAGTATTTTTGCATTTAAGGAGTTAAAAGCAAATGGATTTTGGATTAGTCAAATTAATCTAACTATGCTAAGTTTATCAAGTTATTAATAAGCAATTTCAAATTTTATATGTTTAGTCTTTATATTTTTAAAAGGTTTTCCAGCTATAAAACCCACAAAACCAACGATACTTTTAAGGTCAGAAAAAAAGGTTCAAGAACAAAGAAAAGATGTTGAAGACTTTGATTTGTCTATGTCTCATCCTCCTCCCTGTCACCTCCGTTGTGGGAGAAAAGGCGCCACCAGGTCGGTGGAAGAGAATCAGGAATTTAGATCGTGATTACTTCGTTAACATCGCCAAGTTTGCGGTCGATGAGCATAACAAGCATTCAAAAAATAAATTGGTGTTCATTAGAATCCTCGAAGGAAGGGAACAAATGGATACGGGACAGAGAGACTATTTTAAAATTGGGGTCAGGAATAGTGAGGATTGGTCAGAGATATATGAGGCATCAGTGTTTGACAAGGAACATAAGAATGCTCCGATCCTTGAGTTTTTCAGGAAGATAAGGTAATTTGGATTTGTTAAAATTCAATCTCCCTCAGAAATTATATAATATAAGATTTCTGGTAAGTTGAGATTTTTTACATTATACTGTTGTTTGTAAATATGTATTTTGTTTGAAATAAAAGAAATAAGACTATCAAAGTATATATTCTTTGGTGTTAATTAATGATAATGTTTTTTTCTTTTGGTAAATGATTATTGGAGACATAGACGGTTTGGGGAGAAACCTAGTACAAACTTTAGCAGCGAAGTGTTTTTAATGCATAGACTACAAAGCAACCTTTGCTAAGCGCGTTAATCCAAAAACAAAACTTCTCCTTTTCATGAAAATGCAGTTAAGTTATGCACCACTCCTCATGAAAATATATATACAGACAAATGTAGTGTGACTATCTCCATTTCCTTCCTCCCTACGTTGATTTTGGAGATAAAGAAAGTTAAATAATTGTTTTATGAGCTAGGGTATTCTGAAATATGCAATAACTAAAGAAGAAAAGCAAACAGTTGGTTTTGGGATAACAAAGAAGATCAATCAATAAGTGTAACGCCCCGACCGCCCACGGCTAATAGGTCACCCACGCCCGTTCTCTCGGTCCGTAGGTCTCATCCCATCCGACGGTCGGTCGTTAGTTTTCCAAGGCTCGAAATCATTGTTTACTGACCCTGCAATCAACACCCGACCTTTTCCCGTGTTTTGGCCTCACTTACACGGTATCGCGGATCACTTCCCGATAAGTCGCACATACTTCCACTACTCCAGCTCAAGCACGCTTAACTCTGGAGTTCTAAACGGATGTGTGACGGAAAATGTAAGTCAACTTTGGTGACATAGATAGTCAAATCAATTCTCTTAAGCCTTTTCACATATCACAACTCGGGATGTTACAATTCACTCCTTCTCAAAGAACCCAACGTCCTCGTTGCGCCTCACGACAGGTCTCAAGACGCCTCTCAGGTCAGAACTGAGACGGCTAACCAGCTCTAATACCACTTGTAACGCTCCGACCGCCCACGGCTAATGGGCCATCCACGCCCGCTCTCTCGGCCCATGGGCCCCATCCCATCCGACGGTCGGTCGTTAATTTCCAAGGCTCGAAATCATTGTTTACTGACCCTGCAATCACCACCCGACCTTTTCCCGTGCTTTGGCCTCACTTACACGGTATCGCGAATCACTTCCCGATAGGTCACCCATTCTTCCACTACTCCAGCTCAAGCACGCTTAACTTTGGAGTTCTAAACGGATGTGTGACAGAAAAGGTAAGTCAACTTTGATGACATAGGTAGCCAAATCAATTCTCTTAAATCTTTTCACATATCATAACTCGGAATGTTACAATAAAACTATATAAACCTTCCAGGTTAGGTTAAGACTCTACACCATGGACCAGTGGCAGAGCTATCTATTTTAGAGTGGTCATATGACCCACGTGAATTTTGATTAAAAATAAAATTTTTTGGTATTTTGAAGAGAAAACTAAAAAAAGTTGCAGATTTAAGTTATTGACTGATGCAACATAGTAAAACTATGCAATTGACCCTGGTGAAAGGTGGAGCTGGCTCAGCCACTGCCATGGACAATGTTATTTTTGCTGTGCATTAATACATACATTATTAGACAATTACTCGAAGTAATACGGCAAACATATCAAACCTAGTTTATATTGCGTTATGAAGTTATCTGCTTGTTGATGAGACTTGATTATTTGAATAATTAGAGATAAATCGTTATAACTATCATATTAAGCTGAATTCACCTTAGTTATTTGAGTTTGGAATGACAATTGAGTTGATCTTTATACTAGAACCTGAACACTTCAGTTTTTAAATCTATGAAATCTGCAAGGCATACTAGTACACTACTCCCTCTGATTTTAAATAATACATATTTTAGAATTTTCACATTTATTAAGAAAAATATATTAAAATTTTTATTAATGCATAGTTTTTTAAAATTTTATATTTCTTATATTTTTAAATCAATAAAATTTCAAGAAATTTAATTAATGTTTTTGAAATACATAATTTTTTATTATTAGTTGACAAAAATTACATTAAAAATATAAAAAAAAGTATATCTTATTGAAATAATTTTTTTTCCTAGAATATGTATCTTTCTCAAAAGGAGGGATTATTATACAATTACTTGAAGTAATCGATGTTTATCATTAAACAGTTCTTAAGACAGCGGTATTGTCAGTCCCGCCACAAAACTAGGCTTTCCTCGAGTGGTTTTTGACACATTAACCGAAAACGACGTCATATAAATTCATCACTGTATTGCCGACGCGATTCCACGTTGGCCCAAATCAACAAACATGGGCCCATGTAGTGCTCTACCAATAAACTCCATTACTCCACTATAAATCTTTGGCAAAAGAAAACAAAACACGTGACGGGAAAAGTTACGTTGACTCTTTAACGTGTCCGTAACTTAAACCACGTGGGAAATTATCCAGTTGTCAAATCTGACGGTGTAAGAACGACAATAAACTCTCATCACCGCGTAAGATGATAGGGCTGTCCGTAAATTTCTGGAACTATCTGCCCACGTTCCAAAGCAAAACCCATATCTCGAAAAATCTATAAAAAGTTAAAACCATCAAACACGAAGACACCGTCCAAGATCTATAAAGAAAAAAAGAAAAAATGATGATGAAGTCTTTGATTTGTCTCTCGCTCGTCATCCTCCCTCTCATCGCCGTCGTGGAAGGCAACCTCGGTGGGTGGAAGAAGATTGAAAACTTATCAGATCCGAACGTGGTGTCGCTCGCGAAGTATGCGGTTGATGAGCATAACAAGCAGTCGAAAGCGAATCTGGTGTTCGTGAAGATAGTCGAGGGGAAGGAGCAAGTGGTTAGCGGGAAAAAGTACGATCTGAAGATTGCGGCCAAGGATGGTGGTGGTGCGACGAAGAACTACGAGGCTGTGGTGGTGGAAAGGGTGTGGGCTCATTACAGGAGTCTTGAGTCTTTCAAGGCTGTGTAGATCTGATTTGGAATATTGATATCTATATAGGTTTCCTTGGTTTGAGATTTTGACACTATATGTTGTTGTTTTTTGACATTATATGTTGTTGTTTGGTAATAAAAAGTCTTCTTGATATTAAATAAAAGATCTGTTTTACTTGGAGCTCTGATTCGAGATTTTGGGGGTTGAATAGATCTATGAGGATGGATGTATGCCGTTGCAGACGCAGGCGGCACACGTGCGTCGTTCGTGACTTTTGGCTTTATCTGTTATTTTTACATTAGAAGAGGCATGAAGAGTGAACGTAAGTGTTAGAGATCTTCAGTTTTGTAGTGACATTTGGGACGAAATATAAGTGCCGGCTCTTGGCATGTGCTGAAGGTGCCACAGCACAGGGTCCAATCTTTTTGTTACATATTTACTTCATAATTAAAGGTCCAAAATTGTTCAGTTTATTAATACTATTGTAGTAAAATATGAAAAGTACACGTTAAATAAGGGTCCATTTTTACAGTTTAAACAGGGTCCATAGAAACTTGGAGCCGGGCCTAACATTGATGTGATTTCAGGTTAGGGATGTGTTCCGACCTGAACCTCCTGATATTCAAAAAAAAAAGGAAATATTACTCTGAATGAGTGTTGTTGCTTTAGCATGCAGATTGTTTTTTCTTTCACAGATTAGATCGTTTTTATGCTTTCAATCTTCTCTTTATATTAATTATAACATAAGCTCATAAAACACGCCAAAATTTATGAGTTTAAAGATATCGGGAAAAAAAATCATTGTAGTGGTTGTAGGCATAAGACAATGAGTTTTTTTCTTCTTGTTATTCTAAAAACATAATATAACCTTGCAATTCTTATATTCGTTTTTCTTTTTTAGAAAATATTAATATGAAATAGCAAAATATTATTTATTATTGATTGTTGATTGGTGACGCAGGAGCCGATGAATCTAAGAAAAACTCTAAAACAATATATGTTTAGACGGCTAAGTAGATAAGATCTTACATTTACAGACGTTTAGCCTAGACTTGCATGGAGCTTCGCATTACCATGTAAATATGTTATGATTAAAGAAAAATATAGACCGACAAAAAAATAAGAAAATATAGGGGTCTTGAGTTCAAATGAGTAATGTGTTATGCTCCTTTGTTTGTTGTGAAGAATACTAGCTTCAAACAATCTCAGACCGTTTAAAATGGGAGACAAATGAAAGGGTGAATCACTTGATATTATATCCGTGAATAACAACTGATGTATAAATCTGAAACTTTAATGATCTGTGGTTGGACACTCGTACGCTTAAGGTTTAAAGAAATTACTAGATTTTGACCCGCGCTTTCAAAGCGCGTGTTTATTTTCCTTTATTTTTTTAAATTGACAAATATTTAGTAAATGTCATATTTTCATATATTTGTTTTTTTTTATAAAAGACTTAAACTTTTTATCTTTCTTTATCGTATTTCATTTTAAATGAGTATAGGCCTGAGCATAATATCCGGACCCGAAGAACCAATCCAAAACCGATCCGAAAATCAGGGTTCCGAACCGATCAGACCCGGGGTAAATATCCGAATGAGTTCTAAATTACTATATACGAAGAACCGATCCCGAACCCGACCCAAACCGAGAACTGAATGAGTACCCGAAGATATCCGAAATGTGAATATATATCTAAAAATATATGTTATAATTATATTTATAATTATTTTAATATTTTAAATTAATATTATAAGTTAACTATAGTAGTTATTTTCTATACTTTTGAATATTTTTTGATAAAATATGATAGTTTGGATAAAAGTTTACCCAAAAAACTGTATAGAATGGATATTTTTGGTTACTTTTGGTTACTTTTGAATTTGAACCGAATCGGATACTTTGGTTACTTTGAGTACAAATAACCGAACCCGTTTTAGATACTTTGATTATTTGGTTATTTTTCTGGTTCTTATGCATGAGAACCGAACTCACCCGGATCCGGAAAGACCCGATTCGAACCCAATCTGAAATTTTATAATACCCTAATGGGGTTTAATTTCAAAGCCCGAAAAACCCGATACTCGAAAGAACCGATCTGTACCCGAATGAGTACACAAACGTCCAGGTCTAATGAGTATTTATGTTTAGAAAATTAAATTTTATCTTTTAATGAATTTAGTTGGTATAACTCTGATAAATTAATTTTATTATGTGGTTAATATTTTTTTAAAAAGTTATAAACTTTTAATAAAGATTTATATTTTTAATGAAAAAATTCCAATGAAAAAATTCAATTTTTTTATGAATGCTTAAATTATATTAAAAAGAAAAAATATAATAATTAAGTGATTAATTTTTATTCACTACACAAAATATTAAGAATGGTTGAAAATAAATTATTTGAACTTGAAAAAAAAAATAAGAATTGGATCTGATTTTTTAATCGGCCCAAATGGCCCAAGAGAAATCTGATGTGGGCAGTGGGCTGGATCCAAAAAATGACCCAATATAGATTTGTTATTAATATTACTTGATTGCCCTTAATGAAATATGCAATGTTAGTTAAAGAAATGGTAGGTTTAGGTAAAAAGCACAATAGGATCCTGCTTTAATAGTATAGATTTTCATACAATTGACACAATGTGAAGCCATTAATATTGGTTCCAAAATCACATGCTATTATTGCGTTTTTAATTTTGTATTGAATGAACTAAAAGAAATATAGTTTTCTTAAGATATGAAGGCTTTTGAGGCAGTGGCGGATCCAGAAAATTTTTTAACCTGGATCATAGCTCAACATAATTCTGTACACTAAATTCAAGTAAAACAATTATGATTTCAAATATTAAAAAAAAAGACAAATATGTGTGCATGCAGAGGTTTGAACTCGAGAAAGGGGGGGGGGGGGAGTCATTGGGTTCAATCTGTAACCAACTGAGCCAAAATCCCTTATGAAAATAGGCCTACAAATCAAATTTATATATTTAACCTGTGTCATTTGCAACCCCACCCTTTCATGTAGGTCCGGCTCTGAGGACGGATGGGTGAAAGGGAAAGAGTTCGCGGTCTTGACATTGTTGCCGCTTTGTGCTGATAGCGTGAGGAACCATGGGTTGCTTGTGAGGGAAGGCGCGATTCCTCCGCTTGCGAGTCTCTCTCAGAACGGCAGCGTCAGTGCTAGAGCTAAATGCAAGGTAATTACCGAGTTGACTTAGCTACAAAACACTGAGAGTCTTATCTTTATCATATCTTGTTTTCGTTTTACTAGTAGATCCTTGTGATGTAGATTCTATAGATAAACAGGCTTATCTTGATGAATTGTCATTGTTTTTTCTTCTACAGGCAGAAATACTTCTGGGTTATCTTAGGGAGCCAAGTAAGGAAGGATGTTCATCAAGCCCTTGAAATGGATTTGCATGGTTCATTTGAATGCACTCCATGTGGACGTTTCCATCAGTCTAGTATGTATATTCTTAGTGTATGTTTTGTATAGCTTCTTTGTGTAGACTGTAAAGACAGATCAATTCTTAGAAAGATTGACTGACTTTTGGTCTTTCTTGTATTAATATGTTAAGCTTAGTTTTTGAGGGTTTCAAAGGAGTGCTATTTGGGTTACAAGTCTAGCAGTATTCAGGTTTTTGGTGTGAGGGTTTCGATTATGCTGATTTTAAGGCAAAAAGCTTGTAGAGTCGGCTAATGTATGTTCAAGAACAAATCAATTTTAATCGATATTTCTTGATCAATTGTTATTAACTCTATCTGGTTCAACTATTGCTTGATCTGTGGAGAGACGGTGGATACGGTAGATGATTTTTTTGTCGACATATCTGGATCCGCTTATAATATCTTGTCCCACAATAGTAATGGTTAGCGTTGAAACATGAACTTGTCCCAGCTATAGACAATGATAGTACTGCTTCAGAAGGTTAAGATTTCACTTATTAACTTTGATGCTTTGGCTACAAGTAACTTGTCTGGCTTAAGGATGAACCTTCGGTAAATATTTGAGATAAGAACGATTCACTAGAAAATGGTAATGTTTAATTGCTGTGTTTTCTTTTTCAATCTCATAGTCAAAGGTCAAATAACCGTATCTCCTAAAGTTGTGTAGTGTTAGTTAAAAACTGGTATATTTGGACCTGGGCTATTATTGGTATAATTCATTCAAAATTTGTAGTTGCAAGAACAAGTCTTTGCATGAGATGTTGTATTTTCAAGCCAGACAAACACGAAATAATATAAGTAATAAATTGAATTACCTGTCTTTTTTTAGCAACAAACTTTGATTAGAAACCTGTCTAATATCAGACTTACTAATCTCTCTTTTTTTTGTTCTATCTTATCATCCTCTTTTTTTTACTAGTCTTCTTCAATATGCAGAAAAAGAAAATAGTTTTGTCTCACAAACGTGAGTACGAATATATGCAGTTTAGTACTTTTGGTTCTTAGAAAATTATGTGCATTGGCTCTCCCTTCCATATATATGCATTCTAAGTCTAACTCATTTTCATTCCTTTGGGCCATTTTGCTGGTCACTACAGCATCTTCGGAATTTCACTAATGATAAATATTCAGATATCAACCAATGATCATGTCTTTTTCTCATATGTCTCCTTTCCTAGGATCAATTTGTGATCGGAGTAGGTTTACAAGTACAACAGACACACCCAAAGAATCAGAGTAAGGTATAACAAAACTTCATCATGATAAGGATTTTTATAGAGTACAAAAGAAGGTAAATTTATGAGATAATTAGTTGTGAAAAGTGCTTTAACCCAATGTTTGCAACTTTTTCATGTTAAACATCATAGCTAATTAGCTATGTGTCGAGGAGTAAATGACATGAAATTTGTTTAAAGACCTAATATTGCATTTCATTCTTCACCATCACAATAAAACACACGTTAATCTTCTTGATAAACATATCCTTAAACAGTTTTGTATCTAATATATCTCAGATAAAAAGTAAAGTAGTCAAAATATTATCGCAATAGCAATTTCTCAAGGAGAATTTTTAGATTCATAACTTTTTTTACTGTTTGTATCAAAACTCTAACAGAGTTATATACAGTTCAACACAAACATTTTCTTACTTTAAGGTGGAAAGAAACAAAAATGATAATGTCAAGAGTGGGATTTGAACCCACGCCCTTTCGGACCCGCACCTGAAGCGGGCGCCTTAGACCAACTCGGCCATCTTGACTTTGTTAAGTTCATTCACAAATATTTAATTGAAATGTTTCTCTTTGGTCTCGCTCGAATAGGAACAGTCTACTGCCACTGCGTCTAAGTTGAAATCTACATCATAATTCTCTTGTCACGCTTGAATGGTGATCTTCTTTGGGAAGATGAACTAAGTAGGTGGTCAAGCTTCTAGAACTCCCAGCTACGAAATACTAGCTTCGAGTTAGATCCAAAAAAGGGGGGATTACGTGGTGTTTGCCAAAGGAGACGCGAGCTGAGGAGAATGGAGAGTGCGGGAGTTAAAAAAGATCCAGGTTCTAGCCAATATCGAATTATATGGAGAAGTTCACAGGTTTGTGTCTCCAACCGATGCTTTAGTAATTCAGACACAAGTTTCGGTTTGGATGATTAACGTGAACGGTGGTCTTGAGATTCGATTCAGTAAGAGCACATTTGGGTAATAAATGTAATTGGTTGGTCCAACTCATTTATTTGGCGAATGTAAATGGGTCAGAAGGCGACATCACGTTAGAATAGTGATAGGATAAGGTCAAATACCACAAGAGACTGCCGTGGTTAAGATTATCTTCATGTCTTGATTCTATTTATTTTCTAAAGCGCCTAGCCGTCCCTTTGATGGTGTGAGGTCATATAATAAGTTATGGTGGTGTGTAATCAAGGTCAAAATTTCCTTTGTTTACCCTTTTAGAAATTGTTGTTCTGATCGTTGTCACATCATACTAAGACCATCTCCAATAGTTCACTCTATTTTCTACTCTAAAATAGAGTGACTCTATGATAAAGATAAAATTTGCTCCAATGGTACTCAATTTAGAGTAGAAAATAGAGTGATTGAACAAAAAAACAATTTACTCTATATTTGGAGTAAACATATTTTTCACTCTATTATAGAGTGAGAACTAGAGTGTCATTGGAGTATTTTTTACTCTAAACTCTATTTTAGAGTGAAAAATAGAATGGGGTTGGAAATGCTCTAAAGTGAGTGAAATATAATCGATCATTCATTAATATACATTAAAATATAGTAACAAAATTGTGGGACCTTGTAAATCCATTTGCTTCCAGTCACTTTCTTGCTAGCGGGATAGATAAGTGGAATCCAATGGGTGGTCGATAGTTTCAAGAGCTTGAGTCTTCGGTTTGTGCGACAATTATGAGTCAGCAAATAAAACTAACTATGAAAAACTCATCTACACAAGAAATTCAAAGTAAAGTTCAACCGCTAAGTCTTTGAGACTTAGTATTCTCTTTTTTTTGTGACAAAAAAAAGTATTCTCTTTTTATTTTTTGTTTTATGCAAATAATTAGATCACCACTTCACTTCCTATTTGATATATAGAAACAAAGTAACGTGAACGACTTTGCCATTATCTTTTCCATTGTGCATTTGCTTCCAAGTTTGTAGGAATGTTTAGTTCCATTTGTCTATATAAATCAAAAAGCCAAAAAGAAAAGACAGAAATTTGTCTGAAAATTTGCCTGAAAGTTTATAATTGTGTTCTAAGTTCTATTTTGCAAGTGTTTTTTGATCAACAATTATAATCTGCAACAGAGGTTTATCAAAACACAATAACTTATAGCTAAAAAAATGTGACAACAGTAGCAGCCTATCATACAAAATCCAGTAAAGATAAAAAATATTATATTAGAAGGACTAGATATTGAGTAAATATTTCAGTGCTAAGGGTTGCAAATCCGTCGTCGTTGAGACACAAATTTATAGAATAAACTAGTAAGTTGGAAGCAACCATAAGCTTTCTGAGTTTAATATGAGAAAACGATTGTTTAAAATTGGATTAGTGTTGAAGTAAACGCAATGCCTACAAGGATGTAAAACATAGTAGATAAGGCTCAGTTCAGCGGGATTATCGACATAGAAACGAATCCTCCAATTGAAAGAAACGCCTAGTTCCGGTCTGTTGAGCTTGAATATTTCCGAGTCGTCACTGCCTTTGAGATTATCAATAAACTAAATAAATGTCCTAAGAACCAGTGATTGACAAGTTATTGCAAAAAAAAAAAGGATTTTAAATTAATGATACGTTTGACCAAATTTTTTTTTAATGAGATGTAGGTGTCATGGCCGGTCCCAAACGGTAAAGGCAGCAACGCCGCTCCGCAAGGCGATGGAATATGAGACCCTTAGTGCGATGCTTCTGACGGAGAAGCCCTTTAAGGCTCCTTCTACGTCTTCCGCTGCCTTTTTTGTTTCTTTGTGACGTTAACTTTTAGGGTTATGCAACCATCACTGTTTTTGTTGCCCCTTGTCAAGTAATCGATTTCTTGGAGAGGAAATCGCGTCACGCTTCATAAAAGACATTCTAAATAAACAAAAGGACATCTATAGGTTCGTAACCGAGAGAGAAGAGTTTCAACAGAAGAACGAAGTTCGATGATGACAAATGGCAATGTGCGTAGGCGGTATTTATATGAAATACGCGAAAACCCTAATTAATTTCTGTGATTTGAAGACTTAAACGTTTAAACCCACACTAGTGAATGGGCCCGTTCAAAATGCGGTCCATAAAAGAGAACAAAAATATAAAACCAAAAACCTTGTGCTTTCATTGAGAGTTGAACTCAAGACCTCCCGCTTACTAAACGGGTGCTCTAACCAACTGAGCTATGAAAGCTTGGCGACGTGATTTGTTACAAGTAGCAATCTATTTATAAACGTCTGATAGCACATGGTTCTGTTGCATGCACCAACTCATATTTGTTTGTATTTTTTTTTGAACTTAACCAACTCATTTTTTTTGAACTTACCCATTCTACATCAGTCCTCACTCCACTTGGCATTGGCTCTACTCTGGAATATTTGGTGCAAAATTAAAATTTTGACATGTTTTTTTCCACCTTATAGTCCTCGCTCAGCTCTGCACCTAACTTATTTCTTTGATAAAGATACACGCTCCGTTTTACTATTTCTTCTAAAACTTTACTATGTTTTTTTTTCCAAGGTAAATAAATCTTAGCACTGGATACAGTTCAGACTTTGTAAGTTTTTTTGTTGATTAAGAATTTTTACTTTCCAAAATAAAAAAAATGAATGATGTCATAGATTTTCATTTATGTTTTGAAAACAAACAAAAATTTTGAATTTCTAAATAAAATAAAAAATCTAAGAATTATCTCAAAATAGGTTCACTTTTACAAAAACTAATTGATGAAGTTCTCATTCAACTTGTGAACTCTAATAAAGTTGGAATCCTCGTACCCTAAAAGAAGATAATTAGTTAGTAGATTATTTGAATGCAGGCTTGTGGAAAGAGCTAACTAAATGATATAATTGGTACCCTAAGAATTATCTCTCAATGTTGCTGACATATACAAGAGTTAAAGAGTGCTGACTCAATTAATACATGCAAATAAGTTTAGATGTGACTGACAATTTTCCTATACATGATAAAAAAAATTATAGACAATTTTAGTTGTATCCGTTTACCTTTCAAAATAAAAAAAATTATTCTAAAATTATATAAATATTTATGTAATAATATTTAATTTAATATATATTTTTATTTATTTATGGTCACCGCTAAAATTATTTTCTAAATCCGCCACCGATACTATCAATCGTTGTATCGCAAGATTTATCTCTGAAACATGTAATACTATATATGATTGCATTTGAACATATCATCACCACCTTCGAGACTACTTAAACGAGCTTAAGAGCATACCGACCAGAAAAGGTTATATATACATTTTTATAAATTTAAAAAAAAAATGCGGAGGAGAAATTTTATGAATTTTAGAGACGCAGAGACGTATCAACGTCGTCGTGTCGATCAGTCCCAACCACCTTCGTCTTGTCGTCATTATTTGTCCAGTGATGACAAAAGCTAGGCTTAACAATGGAATCAGAGGTGGAGTTAGGGCATAAGGAGAGGGAGAGGAGCTGCTGTGACGAGGATGTTTGAGAGTTTAGAGGTAGAAACTGGAAGAAATCAAAACTCGCGGGTTGGGTGAAATATTGTAAGATTTTGTTGTCTTGGTGGTTAGGTTTAGGGTTAAGGAGCTCTCGCTCAGCTCTTAACTCTCGCGTTCTCTGAAGTTTTCTGAATCTTTCTTGAAGCAACACGATTGAAGACTGGATTACCATTTGTTCCTTTCGGTCTCTTGCAAGTGAACTCCTGACGTACAAGTATAATATGAGCGTGGAGAGTGTGTTTCTATAGGGTATGGGGTCATGTTTCGTATGTTTGTGTCTATTTATATATGGAGGAAAAGGGTCGATACATTCTTATTATTTAATCTGCATGAGAATATAATTAATAACTATAGGGTTGTTGAATATTTCGACGAAATCCGAAAGGAAGAGAATCAGGAGTAAAGTTGGAAGATAACAAGAGGAAGAAGGCAAAAAGGATATTCTAAGGATTGTAAAAAAGATAATGTATAATGTGTTCAGTGTTAAAAAAAATATGTGTTGAGTGGAGGCTTGCATATTTGAATTTCTTTTTTACGGCAACAAAAGATAAGAAGTTGGCCAAAGTAGAAGATGGTTGTGAGGAAAATGACAAGAAGAATGTTTAAAGGGAAGCACATGGATTTTGTTTGTGTGATTATTGAGTGATATAAACCCCCTTTATTCATGCATCCCACTTAACTCCCCCTAAGGGCTCTTTTTCTAATGCATGGAAGCTTTATCATTTCCCACTAATCTAGACTATATAAAATCGTCTTGCTAATGCTTGAACTGGATCTAGATTTTATATATAATTGTCTTGTTAATGCTTGAATTGATCTTATATATTGATATGTTTAATCGTAGATTTTGTCAAGGTAAATACTACAACAAATTATACCTTGCATCATATGTAATGCAAGGAGAATACAAAACAATTAATAATAGGAAGACTAATTAAAAGCTTCTATACATATATATTCATATCTTCTCTATTTAAGAAACACACATGAGATTATACTATTCCTGGCGAATAAGTGATTTTTTTTTTTGGTGAATAAGAAACGAGATTGAGTGACAAAAGGGTTTAGGAGAGATTTTGGTGGCTTGGGAGATGGTGAAATGGAACCACTTATTTGTCTCTACGTCAAATCTTCTCCGTGGAGTTAAAGTTATATTATTGGCATAGAATTTAAACTGAAACACATTTTCAAGAGGAGTGTCAAAAGCTGTTAGGGGTTTCTATAAATTAGTTGATCCACTTTTATATTTTAACTTCTTATGATTTGGCAAGTAGTGATTGGAAGAAAAAAAACGACAAATAAAATGAGTTCAAGAGTAGGGAATGATGATATCAACATATAATATGATGTGTTTTAAATTAATCAATTATTGTGAAAACACTAGTTTTTACTCAAAGACATTCCATCTCAATCTCCTCGTTTTCTCTCGATCGAAATGCTAACTAACTCCCCTTCCAATGATGAATTGCATCCATGCATGTACAATTGATATACTCAGACGAGACAATCTTGATATTTTGGAGACTACATGCTAAAAAAATAGCCAAAAACATTTTAATGCACATCCCAACTCCTGTTAAATTATAAGATACCACTAAACCAAATTTATTTTTGATTGACTGAATATTTATTTTAACTTCGATTGGAAGTCCATACTTCTTTTGCTTTGGGCAAGAGCCGACGCTGACTCAAGATAGAAAGAATTGCTATTTTTCTTCATGTCACAATGTTAGATGTAAATTTATAGAGCCGTGGCAAACTTATATATCCACCGCCTGATGATCAATATATCTGCCTTCATTTTGATTAATTAGATTAATCTGGAAAGTTTGATTAGTAGCAATCTCTCACAAAAGAAGCGAGACAGTATAGAGCGGGGGTTGAACAGGGAGAAGTGGACATGAAATGTAAAGTCTGAAAGGCACATCAAAAGTGGTGGGAGCAAACGTTTGTCGGGAAGTAATTGGAATGCAATGGCATGCATACGCCAAAGCTGAAGATGCTATACTACGTCTAGGGTTTGGATTTACATTGATTCTCTCTTTATTGTTTTTTTTTCCTCTTTATTGTTTCAGCTTCGGTATCTGCGAACTTATCGACAGTCCTCTGATTTGATGATAAACCCAATTAGATAGAGATGACTGACATAATTATAGTTAAGTGGGATCGGATGAGACAAAACATAAAACGTCTTTAGGTTAGTTGAGAGAGATTAATGACAAGACGTGCCTATTTCTTCTACGTAAACAACTACTCCACGTAACATAAACAACTACTCCACGTAAAAGATAAATATATTTTTTTTTTTTGATAAAATATTAATTATTATACCAAATTTTCAAGTTTTTGACAGCAATTATAGAGATAACTAGAAGCAGAATGCAAGAAATTAAAACTAAACAACAAATGGAAAGCAATAGCAACTGAAACCGGAAGCAGAAGAGGTTAGACTAGAAACCAGCTAAGCAACGAAACAAGCTGAGACCAAACCAAGCCCGAAAGGTCAGAGAAAAGGAGCCAGTTGCCGCGAGCTACCGAGAGATAGGCGCCCTCAAACCTAGAAGCTACGGTTCCTGCAGCTTCCAACACCCAACCCAACACAAACTGACCCGGAGAATCCCAACACGGACCTACCACAAAACCAGACAGAAACTACCTCCGACGGCACGAGAGAAAGCCTCCATTCGACGATGTCGTCGTTTGGAGAGTAGATATGAAGAATGCCGCCTCCATACCCAACCCACCGTGACCGTTACACCCATTGAATCACAAACCCATAGAAAGAGAGTGAACCGAATAGTGACATACCCTCCGGAAACAGCACGGCAAGAGAGATGACAGACCGAGAGTCTAACTGCCACACGGAAACCAAGTACATGGCCAACACCACCATAGGACAACAGAGTACCACCGCAAACTTTATTAGAGTAAAGAGAGTAAGCAAACGAGGGGCCACACCGCCGAGAATACTCCATGGAAGAGGCGAGAAGCACGCACCGCCACCACGCACTGCCTCCACCATTACGCGTCGCCACCAAATCACACCGTTAAGCGAGACTGCAACCTCACCCCCAATGTAACTCACGCGTCTCCACTAGCAAAGAAGAGTAAGAGGACCCAAGATCCACGACATCTCAGGACCAAACCATAGTCAGAACCCGGACCACAAACGCCGCGCCACCAACAGATGGAGAACCAAGGCTCAAACGAGGCTTCTCAAACGCCACACGCGCCAACACTCTCTTGAATCACCGGAAGCAAGATGAAAATCGAACCGGCCAGGAACACCAACAGGAACAGAGATGGAACCAAAGAGGAGAAGGCGCCGTCCTCTAGCACCACAACCACCGATGGCCAACCTGAAACTCGCCGGAGACGCTGGATCTGAACCAGATCTACGCTGAAGGTGAGACAACCCTAACCGAAGAGAGACAGAAAAGGAGAACGGAGAGAGACACCAACAAAAAAGAAACGGTAACCCGGCGGTCGCACTATCCCGAGGCGGCGGCGACCGCCGGAGAGGAAGAACCACAGTGAAACCCTAGATCTAGGTAGAGAGAGGTTGGAGAAAATAAAGAGGAGAGAGAGTCGTTCTCTAAATTAAAACTGTTTAGGGTTAACTTTTTATAGTGACTAGCCTCACCGCTTGCGCTGCCTCAAATCTAGGATTTTTTTTTTTTTGCCAGTAAAAAATAAATATGTTACAACATCAAATGATAATGGACGAAACCACATTGCATTACAGTTAATAGCAGTAACAAAAATCTTTACTATATATGTATCATTAGAACCGCATTGTAGTTGTCCATTTGAACTCTTATTTTTATTTTTTTCCCTCTATATGGTGATGATGTGACAGAAACATTAATTAATAATAATAATTTTTTTTTTAAAACACTAATTAATTTCCAACGAATGGATGACAGGGGCGGACCCAGAAAATAAATTAACATGGGGCACAATATATATTTGTAAAGTTTTATTTATATATATATTAAATAATAATTATTAATTAAATTATTCATTAATTTTTTATGTTATGTTATATTATATTTATAAAAATACTTCACTCTTTTAAATTTTATATATTTTAAAAATGAGTCTAAAAAAAAACAAATTTTTATAATATCATATACTTTTAAGTAACATCACAAAAAATTATTTACATATAAATTTGTTATGAAAAAATTATTCATTTTAGTTACTTTTTGATTTAAATATTGGAAAATAGCAACTTGATAAAAATAATATTTAAAGTAAAAGGGGAATTTTTAAAGTAAAAACTTTTTGGTATAAAAGAATTTGTCCCTAATACATTTTCTCTAGATGATGATGGTTTGATAGTTAATCTTATAATTTTAGAATAAGGATCGATGGGGCACCTTTAAACAAAATCAATGTAAATCAGGTTGAACATAATGAACATGACTCGGATACTACATTAAGTTAGATAAGATTTCAATTAAAAACCAATTGGTGATAGTATATTTATTTATCTCTCTTATCTATTTTAAGCTTCTTTCAAATTTCCAATGCGAGTAATTTTATCTCGAATAGTCTATTTATGCATTATTCTGCCCATCATTTAAATATCTTTATGTCTTCTTTTTTTGCAAGCTTTTTTTATATATTATATCGGTTGATCCGGTTAGTTTCAGTCGGGAGAAACATTTAGTGCTATAGAATGGACCAGCTACTACACTGCCTAACCTGAATTTGGAATGCATTCCGATTAATACCAAAAAGTGAACCGATCATCTGTTACAATACACCATATTAATCATTTGATTCGAAATCCAAACCTAGACAAACCAAATAATAATCTAGTATTTGCTTCCTTCTTTTTTTTTTCACACTAAAAATTTCAATATCCTCGTGGGAAATATTACAACCTTAGGTGGATCAATACAATCGAAATTGACAGATCAAAGGAAAGGACTAATATAAGACAAAGTGGTCCTTAAGCCATGAAGGAAACCCTGAAGCAATATATGATTGGTACAGATCCATCTTGATAACACTATCGGCGACAAGAAAGGCCGGTAAAAGAGCATGATGAGATTGAGATTCTACCTTCCATGACCTGAATTCTCGAAGCTTTGAGATCAGAGAAGAGGAATAATATTTGAGGGAGTGCCAGGTTGATTGAGAAGATAAAGCTTTAACGTAGTCAACATCTTCGGCTGAGAAAATAATGTTATCAAAGTGAAGGGACTTCATACTTTCAATTGCCCAGCTCCAGCTTTCAAAAGAGGAATTGGTTTTGTTTGATATGTTGGCAAAGGAACGTCGCCCATGAAGTATTTGCTTCCTTCTTTACAAGCTTATTCTCTTGAAAGTATCTTCCTTAAATCATTTTGAGAGTTGCATAACCTTCATAGATCTAATGAAAATCAATCCTAGACAGTATACACACATCACGTTTTTAATTATAACGCGCTGTGTTCAAATAGTTCTGAGTCTCCAGCAGCCTATGTATTTTCCATTCAAGGTTGTCAAAACACAGAGAGAGAGTATCAACACAACATGTAGTCGGCCCGGCCGCTACCAAAGCTTTTTTATCAAACAGCGGTTGGGGTTTTTAAAATAATGGGCCGATTCTCTCACAGAGAAGCCCAATAAAGCCTGTTGAAAAAGGCTAATTCATTAGTAATCGTTTTGTTTTTTTACTCTTAGGGGCTTGAATTTTGTTACTAGAAACGAAAAGAGTCACAGACTTTTATTTCTGAAAATCTAAACCATCCTCTTGTCTGTTTTTTTTTTCATATGAAGTCTTTACCCTTGAAGAAGTATTGAGATTGTGGAAATCTACGACGGAAAAAAATTGTAAGTTCCAATTCGATCACAGAGTTCATCGAAACCGTTTCCTCCTCGTCGTGCAATCTATAGATCTGATCAATTGTTGTTAACGCACATGATTACGACGGATCGAATTAGGGTTTCTATTTTTTTTTTTTTGTGAATTTGAATAAAAGTTCGATTTTTTTTCAGAATCGGTAAATCATGGAAGGAGAGAATCTGATTAAAGATCACGGCTTTGTGGCCGCTCCTCTGACGTTCTTCGTCGTCGTCGTGTTCCAGTTGCTGTCAAAGAGGCTAGACCAGTTGAAGAAGGTAAATAATCAAAACGTTTTCATGAGTAATCAATTTGAAAAGTCACCTTCTTTTGGAAGTTTATGCAGAAAGGGTCGAAGAACACGAGGGAAGCGGACTGAGATCTGAGATTAAGCAGCTTTTGAGAGAGGCCACTGGGTTGTCTCAGTAAGTACTTTTGTTCTGTTCTTTTTTTTTTGTCTGAAGCTGTGTTGTAACAATGAGTGAGTTTGTTTATGTTTGGTGCAGGCCAGCCACGTTTGCGCAAGCGGCTAAGCTTAGGAGGTCTGCAGCTAGTAAAGAGAAAGAACTTGCACAATGTGAGTATATGCGTTGTACATGTCAGCTCTATAGGGTAGTTAGATTTAGAAATGAATACAGTCTGGTGGTTAGATGGACCCACCAGAGCATTGAATATTTTTGGTCTTATATAGCTGTGTGTGTGTGTTTGTTTATGTTTTTTTTTTTGTGAAAATCAGATTTGGAGCATCACAATAAAGAAATTAATCTGTCATACGATCTGTATGGAAAGGTTCTGCTTGCTTCAAAGGTAACAGGCTTCTTTTTTTTTGTTCTTTTGAGAACTCCTTATTTGAGATTTACTAAGAACTTCGTCTCTAGGTTGTGGTATATATAATCTTGGTACTTTGGTTCTGGAGGACTCCAATTGCCATTATTGCTAAACAACTTGTTCAACCCTTTGGTGAGTAATGTTAGAGTTTGCCAGTTAATTCTGGCTTTGGTACAACATAGGTTGAAAAAAAAATACTGAATGTGGTGTGATTCTTAGGGAGGCTGTTATCTTGGGGGACAGGAGGTCACTTGACAGGCCATGTGATGGTAAGTTCCTTCTTTCTCAGTCCATTTCTTTGGGGGTGTTTTGATAATTAAGAGTGTTGGTTGTGTGAATAATGCAGGTTGGGATCATACCGTGGCTAATACTCTCAACCAGAGTGAGCAAATATGTGTGTAGGTTCGTGGAGTTCTAAACCACAGTCCTGAAGAGAGTGGAGTCTAATGTTTTAGGAGTCGCTTGTGGTCAGACTTGTTCTTTTTCTCATCATCTACCTACCTTGACATTTTTGTACATGATACGAATCTTGTTCTCCGGTTTGTGTTGGATTTGACCAATAACAAGTTTTTTTTTGTGTTTTCATAGTTGTAACGACATTGGCCGAATGTCACTAAGATCAGTCTCCACTCTACGTATTGTCAACTTTCATCTTTTAATTAGCCGACTTTGGACAACCAAAAGACGCGTGGTAGTGTGTACTTATTTAGCACGATGCAGTGCATGTGCTTCATTAAGATGTGCCAGTATATTGGACTCCCAGTATATTACACACCCGAACCTATTTTAAAACAAAAAAAGAAAGAATAAGGAAACAAAAATGGGAGTGGGTATTGGTAGTAATATCCACTTCCACCTACTCAGCTAGTCTCATTAGCGGTTGATCTTAATTAATTATGAAAACAACTTTAGTCATATGTTGTTTGATAAGACATGAAAATGCACCTGTAACATCTATTTAGATCTTCATTACAAACATGGGCACTGAATCATATAACCAAATATGGGTTTGGTTAGAGGCTAATAGAGGGAGATGTGTCGTGATAAATAAGAAGAGAAAATGTTCATTTATAGTTGTCTGTGTAGTACTTGTGTGCGGGGGCCATACAAAGTCCCATCTTAATAAAGATAGATAAAGATATAGTCGCAATGCAAATTTCATATGTGACATTAGAAAATTCTTTTAGAACTATCAGTAGAATTTCAGAATAATGTGTGTATTGAGAATTAGATTTAAAATGACATCAATTTTTGTGAAATTCACAAACGAGCAGATTTTGGTTAAAGTAGAAATGCTAGATAAACTCGAGAAATGTATGGTTTTATTTAGTTTAGTTGTTCTTCCATTGTATTTGTGTGTTTGTCTATTTTGTATGATCTATTTTATATCTTTGTTTGTCTTTTACAGAGTTTGAAAACGTAAGAGTTGAAGACTATTGAAGTTTGAGTTTCAAGACTGTATTTGAAGTTGACAATTTTGGTTTTCGAATGATTTTGAACACTTAATATTTTTGTTTGTTTTTTATATATACTTTGACAATTGCATTTGAAGTTTGATTATGAATAAATTTGTTTATGGAGTTTAAACACTGTTGCCTTAAGTTCATGTGTTTATAGATTTATTTAATTTCTAATTTTATCTTGTTTATGTTTTCTTTCTCTTAACTATCATTTCTAAATTATGTCAAGATACATTTAGCCCTGGGCATTCGGATGTTCGGTTCGGTTTCGGGTAAAAACCATTCGATTTCGGATATATCGGATATATCATTACTATACCCAATCGGTTCTTATGAGATTTCGGTTCGGTTTCGGTTCGGTTCTGCTTTGGTTTCGGGTCGGTTTCGGATATCCATTTAATATGTGATTCAAATATATATAGATAAAATATTTTAGTTAACATGTTAATCTAAGTGGTCTACTAATTATATACTTGCATAATCGTCAATCCAAACAAAGTTCGAGTTTCTAAAATGTCAATTTTATAATTTTATAAATATTTACTTTATTTTAATATAAAATAACACATATATTTATAATATAAGAGTGTAGATGAAAGATAATGTGGTCATGTAGTATCAATGTTCTCACCTTTCCTATCAAATTCAGGTTCGAATGATATTGATGGCATTTTACTTTGTTCTCACCCTTCCTATCCAATTCAGGTTCGAGTGGTATTGATTGCATTTTACCTAATAACAGAAAGCTTAATTTAATTTTTCGGAATATTCGGATATCCATTCGGTTATCGTTTGTTTCGGTTTGGTTACCGTTTTTTCGGATATAAAAGACATAGAAACCGTTCGGGTATTTTAGGATTTCGGTTCGATTTCGGTTTCGGATATTTTGGTTCGGTTTCGGTTTTTCGGATCTGATTTTTTTGCCCAGGGCTAGATACATCCATAATTAGTGTAAAATTATTTAGGTTTGCTAAGTTTGTGAACTAACATGATTATTTTTGAGTCACATACATATATTTAGGTAAAAGAAACTCGAATTAGTTACAACTTCATTTAAAGTTGAATCGAGTTTGTGTTATAAATTATACTAGATTCTGACCCGTTTTTTGAAAAGCGGTATATTTTTATAAATTATTTTTGAAATTTTTAATTTTTATATTTGAGTTTTTTTGTAATCATATTTGTATTTAATATTTAATTTAACTTGATAGAATATTCTTTTAAATAAATGAGTTACTTAATTGAAATAACATATATCAATAGGTTATGTTCCTATTTAATATAATAGATTCGAACCAAATTCGAAAAAAAAACGAAACCGAGTTCAAACCGAACTTTATAAACATCTGATGGAAATTATTTTCATAAACCTAAAATCTAAAACTCAACTGAAGATGATCTTTATTTAGATATCCGAAACGTTAAACTCTAAATCTAGTAACGTGAACTAATTATTTGGGTCTTTGAAAAGCCTCTTCTTTCTACTCAAATTTAAAGTGATATTTTTCTTTTTAAAAGATTGATGCTTTAGATTTTAATTAATAACTTTATTTTTAATAAAGTATAAAATTATGAATGATATTTTTAGAAAATAACTATAACTTTAATAGGCTAACTAGATTTTGATCCGCGCTTAGAAAGCGCGGGATTATTTTTGTTGACATATTTATTACCCTATTTATTTGCTCACTAATATGTTTGTACGCATTTGGTTTTCGGTTTGGTTCTAATTTGTATTTTTTTTTGTTTTCAGATTCATTCCAGTTTGATTTCTATTTCTCGATTCAAGAATATAAGAATCGTTCGGTTAATGAATTTGGATTTGATTTTGGTTTGGTTAACTTAGTTTTCGGTTTGGTTCGAATAACAATGTTAAGAACCCGTTAAAATTTTGAGTTCAATTCGACTATGGTCCGATTCTTGTTTTTAGATAATTTAGAGTAATTGGGGTAAAATGATCGATTTTTGGAAAAATAACGGATAATTCAGATAAATATAGATATTTTAGCTAAAGAGTAATCGAGTGATTCTATTCTAGCAGAAAATTAAAATAATTTTAAATATTTTGGATAAAAAATAGTATGAAAATTCATCTTTTGGGTAGAAATATAAGAATTGTTCGGTTATTTATGAATTTGTATTTGATTTGGTTTGGTTAATTTGGTTTCCGGTTTGGTTTGGAAAACCATTAAAATTTTGAGTTCAATTCGACTATGGCCCGGTTCTTCTTTTTTTTGGATAACTTAGAGTAATTAGGGTAAATGATGTTTTTGAAATTTCAAAAAAAATAATGGATAAGTCGGATAAATTTAGATACTTTGGATAAAAAATATTCGGGTGATTCTATTTAGCATAAAATTAAAAATAATTTCAAATATTTTTGGATAAAAATAGTAGGGAAATCCGTTTTTGTGTAGTTCAGTTTATAGATAGTATTTAGAATATTTTATCATTTTAAAATTAAATATAATAAATATTTTAAAATATATAGACTGTATTTTGAATATTTGGATATTCCATTTGGTTTTTAGTTTGGTTTTGATTTGTTGTAGTTTTTCTGTCCCAAGATATAGGACTTGTTTAGATATTATAAATATTAATCCGGTGTTGATTTTATTTTTTTTTTATTTGAATACTATTACTAAGAACATAATAATAAACTAAATTTATTTTAATGTTTGGTAAATATTATATCATATAATAGATACTTTGGCTAAAAAATATTATTCTAGCAGAAATTAAAATAATTTCAAATTTTTTGAATAAAAATAGTAGGGAAATCCTTTTTCTGTGTAGTTCAGTTTATAGATAGTAGTTTTAGAGTATTTTATCATTTTAAAATTAAATTTTATCATTTTAAAATATATAAACTTTATTTTGTTTATTTGGATATCCATTTGGTTTTTATTTTGGTTTTAATTTGGTTTTAGTTTTTATGTCCCCAAGATATAGGAATTGTTTAGATATTTATAAATATTAATCCGGTGTTGATTTTATTTTTTTTTAATTGAAAAATACTATTACCAAGAACATAATAATAAATTAAATTTATTTTAAATGTTTGGTAAATATTATATCAAATAAGTATACTATTATAGTAATATTATTATACTTATAGAAATCTGTACTCAATTATTCATTTAATTAGGGATTACATATTGAGAATAATTGATATATTTTCTGAGGTGGACAGTAAATACAAAAAAAATTTACATATTATAACTTACCATATATTTTCGATTGTAAATAAGGTGGGGTCTGCAATTTATTTTTATATATCAGCTATTTATTTGGTTGTTATAACTAATTTCTATAACTTATTAATTAAAATTAAATGATAATGGTAGTCTTGTAAATAGTTTAAAAAACTAAGGGGATGTCTGAAAAATGTCTGCTGTTTTAATTGTATTGATTAAAACAAAACTATTTTTAATATGTGTAAAAACATAAAATATCCATTTTCCAAATTTGGATAGAGTATTAGATAACGCGTGAGTTTTAAGTTTAACTATTAAACTACTTCGTCCTTCAAAATTTTAGTTTATTTTCCACTTTCCTAAAACATTAAAAGGACAAGTATGGATCATCATCCTAATCCATTGAGTAATCATAAACTTTATTGTGATATTTCACTTTTTCTCTTTATAGAGCGAGGGGTCCCTTAAGTGTCCAAAACCTACATCGTAATTAGAAAAGGAGACAGTGTCTTCTTGTTTTGTGATCAGAACCCATATTTGAAAGCTAAACGCATCTCTACATACTTAACAACGCTATACAAGAGATTTTCCACCACTTGGAAAATTCTAAAACAATTATGTTTCGGTGTCCCAATCAATGTGAGAATTATAAATAGGTTTATACAATATTTCAAACCCAAAAGAGATGTGAAGTTTTAAAGCATGAACCTCTTTATTTCTAGTATAAGTGGGACATATTGAGCATTCTCTATGTAAGGCCATAACTCTTCAACTAACTAGTCTCCTTGCTTCCTCTCTCTCTCTCTCACTCACTCTCTGGTCTCTACGGACTCTTGTCTTGTCCGAATCCAGATTTCCTTTAAGGGTACCAATGAGTTATCTGGGGATCGGAATCAGTCCGGGAAACGTCGCCATCTACCAAGGAGGTAAGATGAAGCTGATTGATCAGAGAGTTAGGCTAACGGAGGTTCTCTTACGCTGCTCCGTGAGTGTCTTCGCTCTCCTCGCACTTATTCTGATGGTTACGGACACTCAGGTCAAGCGTATCTTCGTAGTTGAGAAGAGGGCCAAGTACACCGACATGAAGTCTCTTGTGTAAGCTACTCTGAGCTCATCAACGAGGCCACCCTCTTTTCACTTGAGAGAGATTTGTAAATTTAGTTACATTTTTTGTTGGATGCAGATTCTTGGTGGTGGCTAATGGGATAGCTGCAGCTTATTCATCATTACAATCAGTTCGTTGCGTGGCGGGTTCGATGAAAGGAAGTGTTTTGTTCAGCAAGCCACTTGCTTGGGCCATTTTCTCTGTTGACCAGGTTAGTGAATCTAGTCTTTTCTACATACATTATTGTTGCCAAAACTAGTGAAGTAGCTGTGAAAGTTTGGCTTTGTCGTTTGGATCTCTACATGGTCGGCCCGGGTCGGGTCAAATTAGGGTTTTGATATATGTTGAAAAGTCTACAAGCATTTAATGGGTTTGGTTGGGTATAGTAGAATTGAATGTACGTAGGTAGGAATGTTGCTTTGTTTTTAAGAGACTAAACTTGTAACTTAATGGGGGTGTAAATGAGAACAGGCTATGGCTTACGTGAGCGTTGCGGCTATAGCAGCTGCATCAGAGTCTGGTGTGATTGGAATAAGAGGTGAGGAAAGGTTGCAGTGGATGAAAGTGTGTAATATGTATGCCAAGTTCTGCTACCAAGGGGCTGGAGTGGTTGCTAGCGCCTCTATTGCCTCAGTTGCTATGGTGTTCGTGTCTTGCATTTCTGCTTTTAGTCTCTTCCGCTTGTATGGTGCCACTCAAAGGCGGCTCAACCTCGCCTTGGTGAAGTGAAAATGCACCTTCTTTAGTATTTATGAAATGTTTTTTTTTTTTTTTTTTGCTAAAATATTTATGAAATGTTGTTAAAATGATAATCTTCTCTCATTCTATGTAACAAACTATATGTAAAATTGGACCTAGTGTTATCTGTATCAGTGTGTTATATCTATTGTGATCGAAATAAAAAACAAACAACACAGCTCATATATCCTGCAACTCTAATTATATTTAGGCCCCTCAACAATAGGAATATTACATGACAGGTATGGCATTTATGTTTTTGACTATTTTTATTTACAAAATAGAATTAATCATTTTTAAGATCCAGAGAGGAATCATGTGCAGTGTCAATTTTTATTTACAAAATTCAATTAATCATTATAAAACCTTAAATTTCAATTTTCATCTGTTATGAAAATAAATTACTTGATTATTTTTAATACAAAAAGAACTTTGGTTAAAAATAGAGAAGTCACTACTACAAGAAAACACCCGGAATTCCGACGGCGGTTCCGACGGACACAAAAGTCGTCGGATGTTTTTGACGACTTTCAGACCGATTTCCGACGAAAACGAAAAATATGAAGTCGTCGGTATTCCATCAATATATTCTGACGGAATACCGAGGAAAAGAGGTTTGTCGATATATTCCGACGACATTACGACGACATTCTGATAAAACATGGTTCGTCGGTATTCCGTCAGAATATACTGACGGAATACATACGATATTTCGATCAACATATATAACCGTTGGAGTCGTCGGAAATTCGTCGGTGTATTCTGACGGAATACCGACGACATAAGATTTCATAAAAGTTTCGATATGTCCTCGGTAATCCGTCAGAAAATACTGACGACATTTTGACGGACGGGACATGTCCGTCGGAATGTTGTCAGTATTTTCTGACGGATTACCGAGGACATATAGTTTCATTGAATTTTCGATATGTCATCGGTAATCCGTCAGAGTTCAGTCCGTCGGAATGTCGTCGGTATTTTCTGACGGATTACCGAGGACATGTGTTTCTACAAAATTTCAAACATGAAAATCTACAAATTTATATGTCAAAAATATGAAAATAACACATGATAAGTCTTTAGTATAGTATTAGATCGCAACCGTTCAAATATAACAACTCATTTAAATATTTATGTATGCATATCATTGTTTTCACAACATCTCATCTTAACATTCATATACTTATACAATCATATTCATAATCTTACACTACAAAAAAATGTTGTTGTGTTAAATCATGTTATAAAAATATATTTATTGTTAAATCTTTATGCAAATACTATATTTCTTATCAAAGATTTGGATTTTGCATTTAGAAACTTGAAACCAACCCCTAAACACTAAGTCGTCGGAATTCCGTCAGAATTTTCTGACGGATTACCGAGGACATATGGTTTCATTGAATTTTCGATATGTCCTCGGTAATCCGTCAGAAAATACCGACGACATTCCGACGGACATGTCCAGTCCGTCAGAATGTCGTCGGTATTTTCTGACGGATTACCGAGGACATGTGTTTCTACAAAATTTCAAACATGAAAAATCTACAAATTTATATGTCAAAAGTATGAAAATAACACATGATAAGTCTTTAGTATAGTATTAGATCGCAACCGTTCAAATATAACAACTCATTTAAATATTTATGTATGCATATCATTGTTTTCGCAACATCTCATCTTAACATTCATATACTTATACAATCATATTTATAATCTTACACTACAAAAAAATGTTGTTGTGTTAAATCATGTTATAAAAATATATTTATTGTTAAATCTTTATGCAAATACTATATTTCTTATCAAAGATTTGGATTTTGCATTTAGAAACTTGAAACCAACCCCTAAACACTAAGTCGTTGGAATTCCGTCAGAATTTTCTGACGGATTACCGAGGACATATGGTTTCATTGAATTTTCGATATGTCCTCGGTAATCCGTCAGAAAATACCGACGACATTCCGACGGACTGGATTTCTACAAAATTTTAAACCTAAAAATCTACAAATTTATATGCCAAAAGTATGAAAATAACACATAATAAGTCTTTAGTATAGTATTAGATCGCAACCGTTCAAATATAACAACTCATTTAAATATTTATGTATGCATATCATTGTTTTCACAACATCTCATCTTAACATTCATATACTTATACAATCATATTTATAATCTTACACTACAAAAAATGTTGTTTGTGTTAAATCATGTTATAAAAATATATTTATTGTTAAATCTTTATGCAAATACTATATTTCTTATCAAAGATTTGGATTTTACATTTAAAAACTTGAAACCAACCCCTAAACACTAAGTCGTCGGAATTCCGTCAGAATGGGTCGTCAGTATTCCGTCGAAAAAAACTGACGGACAATATATCCGTCGGTATTCTAATTTCCCCGGGAAAACCAAACCGCGTGAAAATTTTCGCGAACCGCCTTTTCGTATATATTTAATGATTCTGACGGAATACTGACGAACTTCGTCCGTCAGAATCATTAAATATAAAAAAACCCTTCTTCTTCTTCGTTATCACCGCCTCTCTCTCAAACCTCTCCGCGATTCCTCTCCTTTTGACGGCGATTCCGGCCAAACTCAAGCTCCCTTCACCGGCGAATCACCTCCTCATCCTCATATCTCTTCTCCAAACCCCTAATCATGTAAGAATCATCCCCTCCTCATCTAATCTCAAGTTTTTAGGGTTTTGGTTTTTAGATTTTAGGTTGTTTGATTGTAAACCTGAATTTTAGGTTGTTTGATTGTAAATTCTAGGATTGAATGGATAGTTTAGGATATATATGTTTGGATTGTTGTTTGGTTTGTTGTTTATTTTTTGGATTTTTTTGGTGTTTTGGTTAAAATTCAAAACGTTTTTCAAGTTTTAAAACGTTTTTTGATTTTTTTAAACGTTTTTTGATTTTTAAAAACATGTATATGATTTATAAAAACGTTTTTATGATTTTTTCAAACGGTTTTTGATTTTGTTAATATATTTTTATTTTTAAAAACGTGTATATGATTTTTAAAAACGTTTTAATGATTTTTTCAAAACGTTTTTCAAGTTTACAGTATATATAGAATTCTTTATAATTTTCATACACACACACACACACATATATATATATATATATATATATATATATATAATTTTAATATTTTATAAAGTTTTATACATATATATGTATAAATCATGTATAATAAAAATTTAATTTTTTATAATATATATATATATATATATATATAAAATTTTAATATTTTATAATTCTTATACATATATATATAATTTTTAATATTTTATAATTTTTATACATATATATGTATAAATCATGTCTAATAATGGCGGTTTTTTGATCGAAGCAAATGAGGGTAATCCCGTTGATAATCTCCAACTCATCAAGGTGGCTCACACTAACAAGAAGACGGGTCAAATCCAAGACGTTGTCATCAAAGGTGTTGTTGAGATGGTGGAAACTGAAATAGCATCTCAGTCTCAGTCTCAGCCTCTCTCTGATGAAGGCGATTCAACAGGAGCGTCAACCAACTTGTCTCGATTGCAAATCAATGAGATGGTTGAAAAGGTAAATTTCAAAATTAATAAGTTTATTTTATAAGGTAGTTTATATACTAACTTTAAATATTTTTGTAGGCCGTTCCTAAAAGCAAAGGAGACCGTTTAGTTGGGCTGGCCCGCCGTACTTCTTCGTATCCGACATCTTCTTCGCAAGCTCCGTATGCCGATCCCATGATTCTCGAGGAGCTGCATGACAAAGATGAACAGATTGTGGCATTGGAGCAGCAGAACGCCACTATCCTTACCGAGAACCAAACCATCCTTGCTGAGCTGGCATCATAAAAGAAGACCACGCAGAGATCATGGAGAAGCTAAACCGTTTGTTTCCTTCGATCAGTTCTTAGTTTTTTTCTGAATTTTAAAACTTTCTGAATGTTTTTTTTCTATTTCGGTTTGTATGAATTTAAACTCTATAATATTATTAATTTTCACTTTCAGATTTGTTTTAATTATTTTTTTTTTAAATTGCAAAATTTAATTCTAATAAAAATAATTTAAAAATGAAAAATTTAATTATTTATTTAATTGAAAATACCGACGACATTTGGTTCGTCAGAAAATACTGACGAACCAAGTTCGTCGGTATTTTCCGAGGATTTAGTCCGTCAGTATTTTCTGACGAACCAAGTGTCGTCGGTATTTTCCGAGGACTTGGTTCGTCGGTTCGTTCTGATTTCCGATGAAACATGTTGTCGAAAATTCTCTCGGAATGTGGTCGCAAGTTCGTCAGTATATGGTTTCTCGGTATTCGTCAGAAGTTCGTCGGTATGTATGACGAAATTCCGACGAAATTGAAAATACCGACGAAATGATACCGACGGACGGTTTCGTCAGAAATTCGTCAAAATATGCCTATTTCGACGACATTCTGACGAATTTGTCCGTCAGTATCCCCATGTTTTCTTGTAGTACAACCACGTTCATAATATCATTTTTCATGTTTATATTAACCACATTTACTTTTAGTTTTAATCAGGTAAATAGATCTTTATAATTTTAGGGTTAACAAATCTAAACTTAGAGTTTAGCTTTGAATGGTGTGATTTTGGAAGGAGTTTAGTATTTTAATAATATATAATAAATAAAAAATTTAAAATATTTTTTTTAATATAGTTCCAAAAAGTATTTTCAAATTTCAAAAAAAAAATTGAAAAATGAAAACAAATTTAAAAAAATTAGAAAAATAATTAAGAAGTTCGAATTTGAAAATCTATAATCCAAAAACTACAAAATTTATTTTTTATCATTTGTTTAAATAATTATTTATATTTATATAGGTATGATGTAAGGTAGAAGAGTCACTTGTCACTTTAATGAATATAAACATGTATTATGTTACAAAATATAGGATAAACTAGAATTTTTCTCTTAAAATAAGATAATAAATAAAATAAATTATTATAAAATTAAATATAAATAAAAATAAATATAAAGACAAAATTATAATAGATTTTCAATAGCAGAAATGAAATAATAGTCTAATACTGTTATATCAATAAATTTTGTTTTTTAATACAATTTTCTATATTTTCTTTAGAGACCAACGTCTTGGAGCTAACATGGGGTAATAAGATAGTATACCTATTATCAAACTTTTTAAAATCACAATTTTGTAGCTTATTCAATTGTTGTAATATTAAAAAGTCTATGAAAAGTTTAATCAAAAATTTTAAACTTATCTGTTTACTCTCCCTCCTCTTCATTATGTGTTTCTCTATTTTGTATACCTTTATTTTCTTCTGCATATCCGTAACTATGTTCAACATGATAATATAACATTTTTATGTATGTCCATATGTTAATACGTGAGTCTTAGACATGTTTCTATATTTTAAAAGTCGTTTGTTACATAAAATGAGGTAAAATCTATTTTACCATAAGTATTTTTTTTTACTTTTTATTTATTTATTTATTTTACCATAAAATTGATACCATTTTTCAAATTTGCCATTAATAAATGACTATTTTTACAAATATCCTAAATTTGTGATAAAACAACACTAAACTAATTTTAAACATATTATAGAACATTTATAAACCCATTTCTAATCTCAATCTCAACCTTTTAATATTAAACCCTAAACAATAATCAATAAAATCTAAATATGAATATATATTTTTGATTGGTTGTATTTTTGAAAAGTCATACAGTACCGTGTTCAAAAACTCGGGAGACTAGCAGGGTAATCGACCGCATAGGCGCTCGGCGGCAGGCTGACGACGCCGCGACTAAGGAAAATTGCCTAACCTAGTCGGTTGACCGAATAACCGGCCGATTTAGCGATTAGTCGATTTTGAAACTGATTTTATCCTCCTAAAACCCGATTAACTTTTACTTTTTGACTAAATATGGGTTTTATAATGCAAACTCAATCGCAAATTGAGACTCTTAGAAACTACTAGTGATTATTTATAGACGTGTTTAGCTCTTCTCTTTTAGTGAGTTATGGATATGGGACTTTCTTTTATGTATTTTTAATATTTTTTGCGTAAATTTAAAATGTACTACAGAAAAGTCGAACCGCCGACCTCAAAGTAAAGCAACACTATCACACGCTAATACACCACAGCATCATATTATGTTTATATCTGTATTTTGATATTTATATGCATATTTTGTTTATATATCTATATTTATAATTAAAAATATGAAAAATTAGTCTTCGATTACTCTTCGATTAATCCCTGATTTTCCGATAACTCGCTAGGCGTGAACCGACTGCCCAACTAACGGCTAGCGAATTTCCGAATATGGGTCATACTGAACTTGTGATCAATTTTTCTGTAAAAATGTTTGCTTTTGAAAAAGTTTAGTCTTCCGCATCTCACTATACAGTCGTAGTAGTAGGATACTTGACCTACCACTTTATAGTATGCTGTAACAAAACTGTCTTTCTTAGTAATACATATTCAGATTTCACCATAGTCTGATTTGTATGATAATTGGAGATAGTATTTCTTAAATTTTGTTTTGAAGGAGTAGAAAACAGGATAACAAATTTGATTGCACTGCCGGAAAGCCTACAATTAGGTTTGGACATGAAACAAATATTAGGAAAATCCCTAGCATCTAAGATCCAACTTTGTCTCGAACGAATATTTATATTTGTGATCTGTTTCAATTTGGAAAATTTTAAATATTCAAAATTTGGATTTTCAGAGTTCTTTTAGCTATTCAGATTATTCGATTCGATTTTTTAGTTATATAAAAATAAAACTAAAATTAGAATATACTCCTTTTGTTTCATAAATAGTGTGATTTTAGATTTAAGTTTTTGTTTCAAAAAAATGTCACTGTACAATTTCAATGCAACTTTGTACATTAAATATATTTTTTATTATTTTGAATAACCGGTAAACTTTTATTTAAATCATTTTCATTCAATTAATCATAAATTAAATAAGGATGTTCTCTCTATTTCTTAAAATATCATTTTAGTATTTTTTTTCTTGTTACACAAAAGTATCGTTTTAAAATTCCAGTTCGAATTTTACTTACCTTCAACTTAATATTAATTACAAAATATATTGATCTTAAAAATAAATTGATTTATCTCAAATACTATTAGTTAAGTAGATGTAGTTAATGAAAATATAATTATATTTTAATCATTTTTAATATATGTGATGTGTCTAAGTGCTATTTTTTATAAAACGAAAGAAATATTAGTCAATTGTACAATTTTCCTAATCTCCTTAAAAATGTTATAGTGGCAATTTTTAAGAAACATAGAGAATAATATATAACACTAAAATTAAATTTAAAACCTTACTATATTGTAATAAATAAACAACAAATTATAATAGAAAGCCTTTTTCAAAAAAAAAAATCATAACTAACAAACTAGCATCCAAATAATAAAGCAAACTCATTTGTTAACATTTGGTTCAACACAAAATTAAATTAAATGTACAATAACCCAACATTAAAATTTGAAAAAGAACTTAGGATAGTAAATGGACTAAATTTATATTATAAAATATACATATATAATGGTTTTACATTACATATTTTGTAAACATACGTATCAGAAGAGATATCCTACTTATTTTCAAAATAATATTGTGAATTTGTTTTATTTTTTACTGTTCATCTCATTTTGCATTGACACAAATTATTACATATATTTAGATTTTTCTGATCGAATCGAAACGAATAATATACCAGTTCAAATTTAACAAATAATATACCCAGTCATAGCTACAATCTCAAAAATGTAATTAGTAGGAATTTACACCAATATTTCAAAAAAAAAAGAAAAGACACAATAAGTGCAATTAGCATAAGGTTACACGGATTAGTGTAGTAGTAAGGTTGGGCAGTTAAATTAATCATGATGGTAATTAAGAAGAGTGAGTTAAGAAAATATAAATTCCTTTTCCTCTCCTCCTCGACCCTCTCCCTAAATTTTCTCAGGTCGGAAAGTTCCACAAAAGGCCACCGTCCATAAATTTTTACAGATCCGACCTGACAACTTCCGACACCGATTGTTGTTGAATTCCCAATTTAGATTCTTTTCTTTAGCGAAACCCTAAGTACCCTTTCTTCGACTTGACATTGTTTCCAAATCAATGGGTCGCTCTCGTGGGAACTTCCAAAATTTCGAAGACCCAACCCAGAGGTATGCTTTTTTTTTTCCCGACATGGGTTTCTGTCTGATCCCTCCAAATTTCCGAAATTGATTCAATTGCAAGCTTCTCTGAATCAAATCATTGATTTTTTTTTTTAATTTTTTCCGACATGGGTTCTGTCTGCATTCGTCAAAGTTTCCGAATTTGATTGAATTGCAAGCTTCTCTGAATCTGGGTAGTGCAATAATAATCATTGGTGTTTTCAATTTGGAGAATGCTTCAAAGGCTTTTAGAGAATTTTTTATAGTCTTTCCTTATCTTCATGATTGTGAGTTTCACTGTATGTGTGTTATGCAGAACGAGGAAGAAGAAAAATGCGGCTAATGTGGAGAACTTTGAGTCTTCCTCTACGGGTAAATCTTGTTCTTGTTGCTGTCTCCTGTAAAGATTAGATTCTTCTTTTTTTTTTTTAAACTCAAAAGACATTTGTTTCACAGTTACAGGAACGGAGGGAGGAAGGAAGTACAACTGCGATTATTGCCAGAAAGACATTACTGGCAAAATCAGGATCAAGTGTGCTGTCTGTCCTGATTTTGATCTCTGTGTTGAATGTATGTCTATTGGAGCTCAGATCACTCCTCACAAATGTGAACACACCTATAGTGTTATGGTTTGTTTCCCCGCACCTTTCTTTTCTTTTCTGTAATGCTTTCAATATTTTATTATACCAAACATTACTTGGGGTTTGTTTTGTTAGGGAGATCTAAATTTCGAACTTACTTGTCCGGGATGGAGTGCAGATGATGAAATGCTGCTCCTGGAGGTACTACTACTCCCCATTCCCTTCTTCCTATAGTTTCTGTTTCTTTTCAAATCTAAATGTTTTTGTTTGTTTTTGTCTCTCTTTTAATTCAGGGACTTGAAATTTATGGAATGGGAAACTGGGCAGAGGTTGCAGAGCATGTGGGAACAAAGAGTAAAGAACAGTGTCTCCAGCACTACACAAACTATTATCTCAACTCCCCCTTCTTCCCACTTCCAGTATGCTATTATGCATCTATTATGACATAGTATTACTAGCCTTTTTTGCAATGTAATTAATATAAGGTGTCGACTTTTTTTGTATTTATTTTTTCCAGGATATGTCACATGTAGCAGGGAAGAACATGAAAGAACTTCAAGCCATGGCCAAAGGACGCGTCGTCGAAGAGAAGAAAGGTCCGCACTACTTTGCTTTAATTGGTTGGTGTCATTCTTGGGTTGCTATATTCCTAATTCTGAAATTAAATGTGGCAGCAGAACAGAAGATGAAAGAAGAGTACCCGTTTTCTCCTCCTAAAGTCAAGTATGTCTCTTGTCCTTCACAGACACTACTGTACAGTGATACCCCTACTCTCTTTTTTTCTTTTCTCATCTCTTATCCAATTTTCTTGCAGAGTTGAAGACACACAAAAAGGTGAGTTCTTTGCTTCTTGGTGTGTTATATATGGTTCGAATATATAAGTGTGCTTCTTCTTGTGTTGTGTTATTGATGTGTTTTGTTGTCAGAGTCTCATACAGACAGGAGTTTTGGAGGAAAGAAACCTGTTGCCCCTCCGGGAAACAACTCTTTGGTTGAGCTGAGTAATTACAACCACAAAAGAGAAGAGTTCGACCCTGAGTATGACAATGATGCTGAGCAGCTCTTGGCTGAGATGGAGTTCAAAGACAACGATACTCCTGAAGAAAAAGACCTCAAGCTGCGTGTCTTGCGTATCTATTCGAAAAGGTACGTCCAAGGAGAAAGAAAAACAAAGTCTCTTCTTTTTGCAGCTCGTGCTGATGTGTGATCTTTGCAGGCTTGATGAGAGGAAACGTAGAAAGGAGTTCATATTAGAAAGAAACCTCTTGTACCCAAATCCCTTCGAGAAGGACCTGTCTCAGGAAGAGAAAATGCAGTGTCGGCGTTTAGACGTGTTCATGCGTTTTCATTCAAAAGAGGAGCATGAGGAGCTTCTCCGCAGTGTTGTGAGCGAGTACCGCATGGTGAAACGGCTCAAAGAACTCAAGGTTTACTACTCTCTGAAACTCTGTGTTTTTGGTTCGTTTTGGGATGCGGCTCACTGTGTTTTGTTGGATTGTATGTGCGGAAGCAGGAAGCTCAAATGGCAGGGTGTCGCTCCACGGCTGAAGCAGAGAGGTACCTGGCGAGGAAGAGGAAGCGAGAGAACGAAGAAGGGATGAACAGAGGGAAAGAGAGCGGAGGGGAAATGGGAACTAGACCACCTGTGCAAGCATCTTCAAGCTATGTCAATGATCTTGACCTGATTGGGTTCACTGAGTCACAACTGCTGTCTGAATCCGTAAGTGTCTGAGATACTACTAAAAACACGTGGAACAAGCGTTTGAGATGAGTCTGTTTGTTTTTTTGGCAGGAGAAGCGTCTATGCAGCGAGGCCAAGTTGGTTCCACCGGTTTATCTACATATGCAACAAGTGATGTCACATGAGATATTCAAAGGGAATGTAACGAAGAAGTCGGATGCATATAGCTTGTTCAAGATTGATCCGACCAAAGTGGACAGAGTTTACGATATGCTTGTGAAGAAAGGTATTGCTCAGCTATAAGACTCTGTGTGTTGTATCATGTAATCTATCTATCTCTCTCTCTATGTGTGAGCTCTATTTGAGTTATCATATTGTTCCTCTTGTCACAATTGTAGTTTATACTCTGTTCTACATGTCATTTAGTCATCATCAATGTTCTGTTTATGCAAATAGTCTTTTTTTTTAATCAACTTGATATTGTTCCATTTTATTTGACATAAATGCGCACCAAATCATGTACATTTGTAAAGCTCTTTAAAAGATGGAGACGTTGGATACAAATCTTTCAATCGTACTTGTGAGAATCTTCAGGCCGTCCGGCGACGTATTCCATGATTCCCTCGCCGGTAGATTCTTCTGAAAGCTGTTGAAAGCCACCACAGGTGATTGCCACCGCCAAGAAGGCGGCCGTTGATGCAAACAGAGGCCAGAAATAAGATAATATGTCGAGAATCCTGGGTGCTAAGTACACGAGGGAGGACACGAGCAGGCTTACGATGATTGCTACCATGAAGTGGAGTTTGTATTCCTTTAGTCTTGCTTGAATCTCCATTTTCCTTTTGATCTTGAGAGAGAGAGATGTTGAAGCTAAAACCTCTGAAGATTGCAGTTTATGAAGAAGGAGATTGAAATGGTTTTAATGTCAAAAGTATGTACCTTCTGCTTTTCTTGATCAACGCAAGGTCTCAAGTCCTTTTCTTTAGTGACTGTGTGCTTCGGTGAAGATTCCATTGGTTACCATTAATCTAATCAACTACTCATGATTACTCTGTTGGAGTGACATGAATGCCCCCACAGTTTGGAGAGTGTAGAGGACATAATTGTCATTTTAGGATTGATGGATGAGGCAATGGAGGTGCCTTTTGTCTCTTTTCTTCATTTTGATTACCAAACACAAAAGTCTTTGTTTATAAACTTTGCAAAGTTTCTTCCTTTTGATCATATCCAATGGAAAGGCATCAACTTTCCTTTCTTTGTTTACATTATAAAACTCCACTTTGTTATTACCAAACAAGTGTTTGATTTACACATTAAAGAATTTAAATAAAAATTAAAAACTATAAACCATCACATTTTTCCTTTATTGGTATCTAAAAATAAACCCATTAAAGAAACTGTAAGTTGAAAAATTTACAGATCACAGGATTTGCGAAGAAGAATGCAACTATTAGATTGACTTGTTAACAAAATTTGTCTCCCTTCTGCTACTCAGATTTCCTCCACAGAGAGACTCAAAATTATACAGCAAAAGGCTAATCAAGCCACATCATAAGTTATCTACCTCTACTATTGTCTCCAAAGATGGCTTCCATCTCCGCTTGCTGCTCTCACAAGTCTCTGGGAGCTTAAAGGAAACGCCCCTGCATTTTTCAGCAGCAGCTCAAACTGCTTCCTTGTCAGAGTGATCTTTATGCACCGCCTTGTCCCAGCTTCCTTCCCAACCGTCTCTCGAGGTGGATCCTTGGTCTTCTCTGTTGCCGTCTCATCTAACCAGACATTGTTCTTTACTAGCTAAGGAAATCATATTTCTTCAGAATCTATACTATTAAAGCAAAATACCTAATAGGTTTTTGCCCTTGGTTTTTGGAGATAATTACAAAGATATGCCATTACCATATTTGGAATTTTTTTCAATTATTCATCCAAAAATCGCTCGGCCAATCAAGTTACACCTTTTCTAAATCACATGCATATTTCGAAGCATAATAAAGGCGGCCAATCTAACCCTACGAAAACATTAATAAGGCCCATATGATCTTCTTCCTTTTTTTGTTTTTTTCTTTCTTTTTCTATTTTTTTCAACGGGTAAACAATCTTTATAACCAAGTTCTAGATTTTGATGGGCCAAGTTCACAGAAAAAGAATTTTAATAACTGAACTCAATACGCTAAATTATTATTTTCTGAAATATATAAAACAATTATTAAATATATTTTTTGCAACTAACTATTAAATAATATTACAAAACACACTATAAAAATTTGAAGTACAAATTTTAGTTATAAAATAAAATATTTAAAAGTATACAATTCCGCGCTATTAATTTTTCTTTTTTGTTAACCAGTTTAAAGGATTTACACAATCTTGAATATAAATAAAATGAATACAAATCTTGCAAACTTCTGTTATTAGAAATTATCATGTATTTATAAAATTCTTTGTGTTATTTTATAATAAACACACAATAAATATTAATAAAATTAAATATTGAGATATGTTTGGAGACATGAATAGTAGAGATGTGTACTTTCTTTTATTTACACATTTAGCAATTGTATTTTCAATAAATTAATAACAAATCATAATTTTTTTAGAAACATAGATAATATATTTAATACTTCTTTTTATTTAAAAATTTTGCCATTATTTTTACGATAAATTAAACAACATTCTTTCTATATTTTATTAAATTGAAAAAATCAGTGTAAAATAAGTTTAATTTTGGGTTAAATAAATAAAATAATATTACGGGTTATAATTATTTAGAGTATTCTAAAATTTAGTCATATTTAAAATAACAAAAATAAGTCATATAAGTAAATTTAAGATAAATTTCATAAAAATTTAAAATATATAATTTATCAAAAATCATAACTTTTATTACGTAAAATAATTTTCCAACAAAAAATATACCGCCCTTACCTTTTTGTCAGAATTATTTGCAACCAATCAAAAATTATTATTTTGCAATTACATTAAAGAGTATTTAATATAATTCAATTCTTAGCATTTTTGAAAATTTTGTTTCCTAAATGTTTTCACCATATCTTTCCAAAAAATCTTTCATGTTATTAATTATTTGAAAGCATTTATTAAAGGAAACTTCAAAATAAATTCAAGTTGAAATAACAAATGATTAAATCAACAAAATCATAATACGGGTCTGAATTATCTCAACTCCTTAAAAATAGTTTCATTTAAAATAAAAAATAAATCATATAAACTAAATTTAATAAAATTATAGAAAATGTTTTGAAATACACAAATGAGTTTTTCAATACATAGAGTGTTGAAGATATAAAATATATTATTTAAATTAAAAAAATCAATGTAAAATAAGTTTAAATTCAGGTTAAATAAATAAAATCATATTACGGGTTTGAATTATTTAGAGTCTTTAAAAATTTAGTCATATTTAAAATAACAAATATAAGTCATATAAGTAAATTTAGGACAAATTTCATAAAAAGTTAAAATATATAATTTATCAAAAATCATAATTTTTATTACGTAAAATAATTTTTCCAACAAAAAATATACCCGCCCTTTTAAGGGCGGGTCAAAATCTAGTTTATAATTTTATATTTGTAATAATATTCTTTTTCAGAGAACACACATGTAGCAAAACTTTGTGAACAAATATTTATACACATCTATACTATTAAAGTACAAGCACATTTGGATTTTTACTTTGTTTACCCCTATTAAAAAGGCTTTTTTTTGTATTCATTAATGACATTTTGGACATTTTGCATTGGTTTCTTTTTTAATTGTTTTTGGTTTATCATTAACCACCGGTTTCCTAATTCAATTTTGGTATGTGATTATTCCGTGTTTGATACTGCATCATTTTAATATTTTTCCAACCGGACATGTTTGAAACTGCATGGTTTTTTCTCAAACTATTTAATGGTTTGGTTTTAAACCGCTTTTTCCTAAATATAATCCCAACTATCTAACAAAACTTATTTATAAAAAATAAAAATTGTTTATTGGTTCAACCAATAGTTCAACCAGTAGTTCAACCGGTAACTGGATTTCAATTTTAGTAGTTTTTATTGGATTTTTAAATTTTGTTTTTTTTTCAAACCCGAACTGAATTTATCTTTGATCAACCGGTAATCCGTTCAACCGCAGGTCTCAGTCGAATTTTAAAACACCGATCAAAATTATAAAACTGTTATATTGATTTATATTTAAAATATCTAATTCAAAATTAAAAACCTAAAAATACATGTATAATATAGTTTTACCGAACATAAATCTGGATATAAAATACATATATGAGACGGAATATATAAATACATATACAAGACGGATTATATAAATGTGATTATATAAAATTTTCACCAAACATAAACCCGCACTTTGAAAGCGCGAGTCAAAATCTAATGATACAGTTAAAACAAAAAGTAAGTCTCATGATATAATTGCAGATCCATACAATTCGGATAAGTAATCAGTTTCATATTTCACGGATCTTACTCCACCGTGAACATGAATTTCTCAGACCATAAAAATAAAATAAAAGAAATTTAAGACATGGAAACTGACTTGGATTTTTATAGGGGATAATTTGAAAAATACTCTATAATAAGTTTGAAATTTAAAAAGTACATCTTCTTTTCATTTTTTTCAAAAATTACACTTTATTAAACATGAAAAGACATTTTTGTCCAGATTATATATTTTAATAATTGAAATTTAATTTAAAAAATAATAATAGTAATATTTTTTTTTTTTGAAGAAATAGTAATATTATTATTAGAACCTTAACTCTCTCTTCTTGCAACTTTCTCTTCTTTTCCAGAGTTTTATTTCAAAAGCATCGTGGCATGTTAGCTCTCTGTCTTTTTCATGCATCAATGTTTGTAGACATTAGAGTGTGTGCAATTCAAAAACGAAAAAAAGAACATACATGATATTTCTTTCTTTGTGTGTTGAATGATATTTTGTTGGTCTGTGATAATATGCTTAAAACATTATCAGGTACTGATACAAAGGTGAGAAGTGTACATTACGTACAGTGCTTCGAAAACTATCTACTTCTTGCGAAGTGTTTTTATTTGGAATTCTGTTTTTTATCAGTGTGCATTTCAAAGTGGGGAAAAAAGCGTTAATTTGGTGAAAGGTGAAAATTGTCAAATTTATCACAAAATCAAAACTAAAACAAATTACCAAAACCTAGAAAATCAAAACCAAATCCAAGATGAACGCTTAGAACACAAAAACATCAGAATACACTTAAGTATAGAAAGAATAAATTATAAAACTAGAGAAAAATGGTTTGGAAAACAGATCAAGAAAATTAGCAGAAAGAAGAGAAGAAGACATGTCGCTCATTTTTTCCCCAAAAAAATTCAAAATTTAAGATATTATTTAGATATTATAAAGATTTCTTTTTAAAAAAACATATCTTATAGTTGAACCGTTAGTTTAAATATTAAATCAATTATGATAATAAAAATGATGATGACATTAAATATTCAGATGGGCTACTTTAGTAAATTCATATATACAAAATTGTAGTTTTCAAAAAGCATAAATGATAATGTAGTTTTCAAATTAAAATCTCATATAAGTGTATTTTTCCAAATTTTCCCTTTTTATAATCTTGTTTTTCTGTATTTGTTTTTGGCATAAGTTAATTTTCAATGCACTAATCACCTAAAAGGCTAAAAGGACTTCGATAAATTTAAGTTGTGAAACAAATAATGAACCTTTTCTAAAGTTTCCTATATGTTAACGAGCAAATCCAACCATTGATTTTATATCTCATTTCTGATTTTAGTCCATTGTAAGTTGATTTTGAGTGTTTTTGTGAGAGGATATATAAGCATATTATACAAATGCACATATATATATATATTATATATATATATATATATATATATATATATATATATATATTGGTTATACAATTTAGTATACAATTATGCATATGTTTAAATGCATAAATATTTATTAGATTGTAAGTTATATTACAATTATGCATATGTTTAAATGCATAAATATTATATTTACAGTTATATTAGTAACTAACCCGAACTATAATGTAAAACTATAATATTTTATTTATAGTAAAATAGTTTGTAAGTCTAATATATATTACATTCATTTATAATATTTATATTTGAAAGAATAACATATATTCATATAATTTATATTTGTTTTCAAAATTTCTATAATAAAATTAATAATATATAAATGTAATTATATATGAAATATAATTATCTAGTTATTTAATTTATCTCCCACTGGTTAGTTTTATTGTTCTGTAATTTAACTTTAAAATAAAGTAATTATATCTATATTAATTAGAGGTTATTTCTTTTATATTTTACAATAGAAATGAAATAACATGTATCATACTTTATAAAGATTTTACATGTTCAATATAACTGCAAAAAATCGAGCATGAGAACATCAGCTGTAACTTGATACACCATATAACCAAATAATAGAAATATTATTTATCCCCTCATGCCGAAGGCGCTGGCTATGAGGGAAGCGAGGCAGAAAGCCAAGCACACATCTCTTCTCAATGTCTGGTTTCGAACCGATTCTCAGAGGTTTAGTAGAGCTATAAACTCGAAAACATATTCGGTGAAGCTTTTTGAAGTTCTCATAGATATCGAGGTTGTTATCTTCTTTTTTCACTGTCATCTTTTTTTCTTTTGTTGATCGCAAATTCAATGGTGTAGCCGACTCTCTTGCGAAGTCTGCTCTCCATAACTTGTTTTGACTTTGTAGTGAACTACAGTTTAGATTTATAAATCAGTTTGGTTGCCAAAAATAGAAATATTATTTAATATGTAGCAATTAAATTTTATAAATTTATTATAAAGTGATATAATTTAATATTTCAACATTAAGAATTGTTTTCTAAATTAAAATTATTTCTTTTTATACAAATTTTAAGAAATTAAAGTTATTATTTGTTTATAGTTAATTAAATTTCATTTCTATTTAACGTAAAAAATTATATATTAAGTCATTTAATATATTTATTATTATATGTAATATGTTTAATTATCCTTATGAGATATATATAGATATATTATAATGTAAAATAAAATATTATTTTATATTGTAAATAAAATATTATTTTATATTGTAAAATAAAATATTATTTTATATTAATTTATTGTAATATTTTTATATTAGTTGTGAAATTATTTAATTATATTTAAATTTTATAAGCGTTACTTAATATGTTATTTAATATAATTATTAAGTTATTTAATATATTTATTATTACATGTAATATTATATACTTAATAAAAATTAATTTACTATTTATTTCTTGTAACTTAATAATACAAATTTTGAAATAATTCTAGAATATTCATGTTTAAATAACAAAAGATTTTTCATTTAATACACATCCATCCAGATTGTAGATCAAATGTATTTATTTATTTTTATTTTTTTGGATGCATCTTTTGGTTTATGATCAATTTTTGGTCTAAATGTTAAATTTAATGACCCAAACTTCTGACCATACTTCAGTTTTGAATGTCAGTGAATCATCATAACACACGGCTCTCTTATGGTCTTATGTTATGAAGATTCCATATGTTTACCAATTGGACACAAACTTTATCAGGTAGTGTTCACGAGTATTTCTCTGCGAAATATAAATCATAATCTACTTTCTCCTATATCTCTTCTCCCCACCATTAATTGGCATCATAATAATCATAGTAGTAGCTTCATAAGAATATTGTACTACAACTTAGGAGGAGAAATCCTTTATGAACTTCGCTGAAACATAAAAATCGTCAGAAGGTAAGATTAATAATTCATGTGTAAAAGGTAGAGCTTCCTGCATCACAAACTTACAACATCCCAATATTTTACCCACACTTTTTAAAATGTATTGAATCACAGGACAATACAGAAAGAAGATAATTGATAAAGCGAGATACTGTTATTGATTTTTTATATAAGAAAATGTAAAAATTCTGTAATGTTTACAGTTACAGGTTCAAAATGGACAACCGAAATGGAAATGGCTACCATTTTACAAAATACAAAGATCCTTCCTTCCTTATTCGTTTTACTATCACAACATTATACATAAACATCTCTATATATATTCTTTTCATTATTTGTATTAGAAAGAAAAAAGAAAGATTTGAAGAAAAGTATGGATATAAAGAGAGTGAAAAGGGGATGAGTCATATCACATGATGGAGCAGCTTTGTGGGTTCTCTTCGCTGAAGTAATCGCATCTGGTGACGTGGCATTGTCGGTAACTAGGTGGTGGTCCTCCTCCCCAGCTATCGTAGACTGGTCGGCCATAGCATTCATACGGTTGAGGCGGCGGCATTCCATATCCATTGAACGCTGGCCCACATCCATAGCCACCATAGTAGGGCCCACAACACATGGCTGCTGGCTGCCCCTGCGGCATTATTGGCACCATCTGTGGTGGCGGCGGTCCAGGCTGCTTCGGGGCCGGAGCGGGAGCTGGAGCAGGTGCGGGAGCTGGAGTAGGTGCTGGTGCAGGTGCTGGTGCTGGAGCAGGTGCTGGTGCTGGAGCAGGTGCTGGTGCTGCTTTGGGTGCAGCAGGTTTCTCGGGTTCTTTAGGCTTCTCTGGTTGCTTAGGCTTTTCAGGTTCTTTTGGTTTTTCAGGTTGTTTAGGCTTTTCGGATTCTTTAGGCTTTTCAGGTTGCTTCGGCTTTTCAGGATCTTTAGGTTTCTCAGGCTCCTTAGGTTTCTCAGGAGCTTTGGGAGCATCTTTGGGCTTTTGGGGAGGAGGTTGGGGTTGTGGCTGAGGCGGCTTTGGTGGTTCGATGATCTCGATGGTCTTGATAGAGCCGCCACCTTTAGAACAGAGTTTGTCCATGATCCTCTCAGGGCTGCAGCAGACCACCTTGATGATGACCATGTTGGACTTTTCATCAAATATTTGATCTCTGATTTCTCTTGTTCCCAATCACATAAATAATTATCCACTCAGTCCATTTCATCACCAATAAAATCACATCAAAACAAATAATAGTTCACCAGAATCTTTATAAAAATTAAAGAGAGAAGAACTCACGAGGGAATTTGCAAAGAACCTTCTTGACCTTCTTGTAACACTTGGCGCAATCAAGATCCACCTTCAACTTCATCATAGTTACCTGTTTTTTGGATATAGACATCACTTCAGGTTCTGTCTGATTAGTTAATCATGGTAAACTATGATCACCGCCGTACTTTGGAACTGATTCGATCTCTGACACAAAAAGCGAGAAAGAGAGAAAGATTCTTCTAATAGCTTCCACAAAGTCTACCCTTTTTATTCGATCGTATTTTTTTAACCATACAAAACAAAAGATATCCCACATACAAAAACCTCCACAAGATAATATTAATAATAAGTAACAAAAAATGAGCAGAAAAAGGAGTATCAAAAGCTCCAGAAGATGTAAATTCTAAAGACCCACACAAGTTTCTCTGTCGAACAAAATAAGAAGAGAAAAGAAGACAAACCTTTTCCTTGCCCTTCTCGGCCATGGCTTGAAATGGAGAGCTGAGATCTGAGATCTGACGATGGCTTTGAGTCTACTTCAAGAGAGAAAGGCATGGGAGGTGGTGAGAAGTGTAGCTTTTTATAACACTGACTCAAACCTGACTTAACCAATGGTCCAATGACACGCGTACAACGCTAGCATCCGTTCTTGATGTAATCAAAACTTTTTCATATCTTTTTGCTCATATATTTGTATATTATTTCTGATTTTTTCTTAGAAGAAAGAAATGGTGAGCGTACAATAATGAATCACTAGGTAGGATCTGCGCCTTGCGCAGGGTGAGATTGGTTTCTAAAATTTTAATTTAATTTTAACATATGTTCTAAATTTGTAAACATAGTTTATGGATCGGTTATGTAATAACATTCTCAATATATTTTTGTTCATAATTATTAACTACAGATGATAGATATTTATTTTTAACTACGGATGATAGACATATATTTTTAATTTTCATCTATCTTTTCGTTCGAAAGGTACATAGCAACCTTTTGTATACATTACACTACTTGAGTGATTTTTGTTCGTTAATGAAATAATAAACCAAACTTTCACTCCGGCTTTGTCTTCTGACCAGTGTCTTTGTTCTATTTAATTTTGGTTTGTGTAGATCTATCTGAGGGAGCTTTGAACAAATCAGTAACAAAAAATCAAATACAAATCCCAAGACAATCTGAAGCACTGACTGGAATCAATCAAATCTTTGATAAGTAACATTAGGTTACGTGTATTTTTGTATTGAAAATAGTTAAACTATAGATAGACTACCATCGAAAATAGTTACATGATACGATTCTATAGGTTCTATAGTATAAAGAGAGGAACATTATGCATAACTGAGATCATGATATTGAGTTTTAGGTTAATTGGCAAATATGATTAAATAATATGATTTTGTGGTTCTATAGTATATCATTTATTAGGTTCATGAATGTAAAATATTATACTATAAAAGGATAACCAAATATCTATATTATTAAAACTGAATTACATTTCAGTTTTTTAGAAACATAGATAGTAATATTAAAAAAATTAATTATGTTTGGAAATAGGTATAGCATTCAGTCGTTTTTTGCTTCCTTCACTAATGTCATTTTTCGTAATTTCAGTATCACACGGCTTTAACCAAAATCGAAATCAATAAAGTATACATTATCAGTTAACTTACCATGTTTATCTGCTAACCAACTGGTTTGTTTAACTAAACAATTAAAAAAAACATCGTGTACAGAAAGTCATTTTAGATACGAAAACAACTAAAATTTGATTTAAGCGTATATCTCGAAAAAATGTTATTAAATTTGAATCAAAAGTGGATAAATATCCAAACAAATTTATCATTCTGGTATCTAAATAACCAGAACCAAACATGATCCGATCGAAATATTTCGGATATTCGAATGTATTTGAATCATATATACTTGAATATGTTATCTATTTCTATAGTTAATATCAAAGATATAAGCTATCTTAAAGTTGACTAAAATATTTGAAATATAAAAAACACCAAAAATACTTAAAATATATATTTCTTCTCCATCCAAATATTCAAGTTAAACATATTTTTAATTTAGGTAATTTGGCTTACATTACTCAAATTTACATGTTATAGTATTTTTATTTTTAGATTTAGGGAAATTTAAAGTATATAAATTTAAAAAATTTAAAAATAGTTTAAACGGGTTATCCGGACCCACAAAGATCTGAATTAAACCGGAATCAAAATTTATAAATAGCTGAATAGAGCTAGAATCTTTAAACTCAAAAATCTCAAACCCGAATAAATTTTAACGAAATTCGAATGGGTACCCAAATACCCAACCCTAGCTTAGTCAATATAAAATGATCAAATATTACAAATATATAATTAAGTATAAATAAATGAAAACTAAAACTGAAAATTAATACTTGTGCGGTCCTACGGGTCAAGATCTAGTAAATGTTAAATGTGGGTCTTCTATGTGAGGGACATATTGTATAGACAGGCTTCAAATCACCAACAAATTAAATCTAAACCTGCCATTTCTTTAAGTACTGGATCTCAAAAAAAATTAGAGACAAAAAGAATAGAGAGAAGATGATATCATTGAAGCACTTCCATCACTTATATTTATATAAATTTCAAATTATTTCTTTATTAAATGAGATCAATATATCAAATATACGCTCGATGATACTGATTGGCAAATTGCAAGTTAAGATTTCTTCAAAAAAAATTTGTTTTCGGAAGTTGATAAATACGGCTGAATACTGTTTTAGGTTAATATTAAACATTTGAATCAAAGATTTCGTTTGTGATGTAAAGATTAAGAAGGTAGTATAAATAACGGCAAACTAATTTTATCTCCACATAAAATTTTGTGATTGCAATCAAGACTTTCCATATACAATACAATATTGACCTAAATAATAATCTAAATTTGCGTGGAGATCAATATATTGATAAAAATATCACTCACTAATATTCTAAATCATAAATGCATTAAATTAAAGATCATAACTTGCAAATCACGATTATGAATTGATACCATAAAGTGTATCATTTACATTTAAATATATAGAAATTTGATTTCAAATAAATTAGTTTATCTGTGAAAACATTTCAACTTAAATTGTTCTTATATTTTTAATGTTGGAAATTAATATTCATATTTTCTGTAATTTAATTTTTGTTTGCGTTTGTAAAATAAAAATCACTATAAGAAAATACATATACAAAAACTACAAAAGAGATTTTGCAGGTACAAAAAATATTATAACAGGGGCTTACTTCTTTTTTTTGAACTAATAATAATGATGAACTAACGTAACTAATCGATTATTTCATTAGTTGATACCAGTACATATAAAATCCAGAAGACGAACCTTCAATGGTTGTTAAATATGTCCCAAAACTATGGAGTTTATTACTCTTTCAATATTTCTTACCTTCTTTTGTTTCCGAAATTATACCTGCGAAATCTCTTTTGTAGTTTTTATAATATTTATAAACTAATCGATTATTTCATTTCAATGAAATATTTAGCAACAAAATAAAACAAACTAAACAATGGACAATAAATAACTAAAAATAACGCTTTCAATAGTTTAGTTCTGGCAAGATAATTTAAACGGTACATAGTTCATCAATTAGAATCTTAAGATCAAATGCTAAAAACAACAATGGTACAAATCAAAATATGAACGATACGTTGCAAAGGCTTTATTATTCAGAAACTGAAAACCAAAATAAAATTCAAATTAATATGCAACTCACATGAAAAGGCTCTTCTTGGTATCCTCAAAAACAAATCCTGTCAATGTAGTTTGTGTAAGCAAACATAGAAGTAAAATAATTAACAGATGAAAATGTTCATATATGCTTACTTGTTTTTGAAGGCTTCTATTTCTAGGAGTTCAGGGTCAAACAAAATGTGAGAACATGAAGCTCCTCGTCTATTTGAAGTCACCTGCTTATATATTTGAATCAAAAAGAGAAATCAAATCCTTTTTATCCTTGTTTCAGAAAAGGATCAAACTAAGAAACCAAAACCTTTTTAAATGTCGCATTTTGTCTTCCTACAAAAATTTACCATATGAAAGTGTTAGTTGTTTGGTTAGACAGGGCTAAGTTGATATAGGGCATATTGCAATAAACTAAAAAAAAACTTATTTTTGCATCCATGAAAAAATATTATAAAAGTTTCTACACCTTTAGCCTAGTATTGTTTCCAAAAACTTTTTACATCTCTTTTTCACCTTTGAAATGTTTCAACTCAGATATTGAGTGCATAGAACTCATTTTTTGTTAGATTGCATACCGGTTCGAACTTGGTTGGTAATGATGCTGAGTAAATGAGTTTGAAAAGTCATATATAGTCAGGCAACTTAGGGTTTAGGCACACAAGAATTACCAGAAACAAATATTGAGTAGTTTACCCAAAATTTACGCTATTACTATATTTAACTACACGCATTATCGCCTTCCAAAATTTGGTTAGTACTATATTTTCGAAACTAATATAGGAAACAATATTCAATACGATATTTGACCAAATATTAAGTGTATAGTATAAACTTAAAATGATAACTATTTCTGTGGAGGATTTGGCATAAATTACGGTTATATTAAATGACATACTAAATTAGTTTAAAATTTATTGCAGTTTTCATATATTAAATACGGTTATAATAAAATGGCTTCTGATACATTATATGGCTTCTGATACATTATAAAAAATGTTTAGTTTACTTTTAATAAAATGGCTTCTGATACATCTTGCAGTGAAAAAAAACAAATATTAGATTTTACAACATTATACTACATAATTTCGTAATACATTATATGGCAATGATCTATGGTAACCTTATATATGGCAATATATTTTGATAGAAAAGAAAATCATGGAATGAGTTAATGGGAAATAGAATTAAGAGAAATAGTAATGATTTTTGACTTTCCTTAAACATGAAATGATGAAATCGGACATATCTTTGACTTTCCTTTTTACACGAAAACGTCCAATTATTCATTTTGAACTATAATGTATATGAGGAAATTCGAGTGGTACCATAATGACATTTCTTTGTAATTTCTCTAGTGAATCAAGGGTGATTCTATATATGGGCTGAGAGTGAATATGGTGCCGACACGTCAGCATGACACTCATGTAAATAACTTACACATTTAAGGTTACTCTTTAAAAATGCTTCTTGATTAATAATAAGAAGGGGATTGAAAAAATACCTTCACATATCTAACCTTCATAGTTGCCATTAACTGCCCTGACCAACCTTTCTTTTTTTTTCTATTCTCAAATGATATTTACTGCACATCTAATTACTTTTTAGTTTTATTAAATGGCTAATATGAAAAGTTAGGATAAACTATTTAAGGCATGAGTCGGTGGCTATTTTTTTCAATCATCATTCCTTCAACGCAACTCTTTGTTTCCTCTTTTTGTTCTGTAGAGATTTGCTTTTATAAAAAAAGTAGAGAATCTGTGTAATTGTTTCACCAGCTCTAATAATCTAACAACTCCCACTTCCACAGTACCGCATCACATGCTTTGTATTTATCTTATATAAATAGGAAGAGTGACATAATTTTGTATATGTCTAGCTTATAGTATATCACTAACAAACAAATAAAGCAATCATCATCATGAATTCTTCATACGTAAGAAGAAGATAGAAAGTAAGAACACATAAAAAAAAAAACAAAAAAAAGCTGGAAGATTCGTGACATGGGCCTTTTGTTTATTAAAAGCTCACTTGAAAAAGACACTGAGAATTAAGATAAACTAGATCTTGACCCGCCCGACCGGGCGAGTATTTATTTTATGTTTTTAATTTTTCTTTTAATATTTAAATATAAATTTAAATATTAAATTTATGTTTGCAATTATAATAAAAATTAAAATTAAAATTTTAATAAAATATTCTGATATAAATTTTAAATTTCCTAATTAAAATAATATAGAGGTGGATCATAATTTTTTCCAATTCAAAAATCTTAGCATCCCTCAAAAACAAAGAGAACAAAATTATAAATACATAAAACATATAACCATATTTGGGACTATAGTTTCTATTAAAATAAACTTGTTAAAGAAAAATAATGTTACGCTGTTTTTGTTTATTTATATAGCTTGACCCGTGACCGTATAAATATTTTATTTCACTTTATTTTTTTTCTATGTACTAATGGTATACTATATATATTTGTAAATTAAAATGTATTATATAATTGTTAATATAACATTTTTAAAACATAACGATTTTATTTATTAGTTTTAAATAATTATATTTTGTGATTTAATCGTCTATTATATCACAATGTATCATATAAACAAATCTTATATTTATAACTAATTGGACTTATATAAGAAGTATTATGCTAATAATATAAAAAAAAAATTAATTTATATTTTTATGTTATATAAATTGATTATATTTTATATATTAAGAAATATATTTTGGTTAAGATTTTGTTAAGGAAATTTATTATTTAAATTAGAAAAAAATATTAAATGCTTAAATCTATTATTTAAATTAGGAAAACGCAATCATACTTAAATATAGCTTCATTTAATACCTCAATGGCATGACAATGTAAATATAATGAAAAACTAAGGTTTAATTTAATTTTGTACTTCTGTTTTAATAGAATAGATATATTAAATAGTGCAGGAGCCAATGGGCAATATTTAAAAGCTCTTACTGGACTCTGTACATCTTCTTATCGCTACGTCCAATGGGCCGTTACACATTCTTTTGCAGACATAGTTTATTTATATTAACAAGTGAACTCTTATTTTCAATTTGTTTCAACTATGATTTCCGAATTCTCTATCAGGAGCAACATCCTGTGAATGGTCGTTAGTCGATATTACTTCATGAAAAAAAAACTAGACACTTTCTATCAAACTTTTCTTCATTTCTAAATCCATAAATGCATACACACGCCACCTGATTGCTTTTTTATGTTACAACTTACCATCATGTCAAATCAATGGTTATGAGCTTTCATGTTCCCTTAATTATATCATTGTAGAATTTTTTTTCTTCATCCACTCATCTCCAAGAGAATCCAACATCGAGATTGGCGACACATCCAACTAGCATCAATACTTGATTTGATAGTATATGTAGAAAAAACTGGTGAAAAGGTTCACTGCTCACACCAGAAAAAAGTATTAACAAAAGAAAAGGGTTCACTGCTCACACCAAGAAACAAGCTCTATCCAATACCTACATACATGTATCACGTATGTACATATATACCTTATAAAGAGATTATTCAATGACAAAAAACATTTGAATATCTTACGACATCGTACCCGTATATATATAGGTCTGAAACATCGAAATATGGAGAACCGCGCGTATACGTAAGATTAAATTCAAAGGTCAGTTTTAGATGATATGATCTCAAATGTGACGTGTTTTACTTTTAAACCAGTAGAAAACTCATTATATGATTGAGTTCACATTGTCACATGCAATAGAATTAGAGGGTCGAGATATTCTTAGGGTTTGAAAGCTCACGGACCTACTATGTAAAGCATGTGATGTGACCCTATCTAATAATCTATGAAATAAACAGGCTCCAATATTGTCGATACGTTTAGGTCTGCAGGGACCGCTTCATTTATTTTCATACTCATTTTGTTTTTTCACAATGATACCATTGTGGTCTTCCGAACGAGCCGGAAGTTATAGTAATACAACTATACAAGATTTGAATATTTAAGTTTGGAGATTGCGAGTATTTGTCCTTAGGAAATCTTTTCCTGATTTGATCTATATTCATTTGTTTTTCTCCATGACTTGACATAGAACCCATACTTAAAATCCTTAGGGAAAACGGGTTCTACGTTGTAAACTTGTAATTCTCTAATTCTCCAATAACAGAACAGTAGTAATCAAAATATATATAGTAATTCAACCTCAGTTACGAATCTTGATTGCCAAATAACAGTTGATTCAACCAGTAGCTTAAAGAAATACAATTTAATGCCAATAATAAAATTTACAAAGAGACAGTGACGAAGATGTGATCATTCAAATTGGCCATCTTCATTGATATGTCCAAGTCTGACTATGTTGTTGACTTTTTGTTGGTTGACTTAAACAGGTCGCCGGGCCGGGCTGTTGGATGGCAACAAGACCGAAAAATGATTTAGAACCGAAACAATTGAATTGAAGAAAATCCTTTACCAAACGGCTTGCACGTAGACTTTTGTTCAGTTGAGGTTGGTCCTATTTGCTTTGGTTTGGTTCACTTAAAATGGTCGTCCTCTATAGTATACCTATGGGCATTCAGTTTTTAGTTTGGTTTTGGTTTGGTATTTTAGTGTTCTGTTTGTCAGTTTTAATTAAAGATTTAGGTATTTATGAAATTTTGTTCTGTTTTAGTTAAATTATTATTATTTTTGTTTGGTTTTAATCTGGTTAACATGGTTGGAAACCCACTAATATAAAAAAAACTGGATCTGTCTCGGTTCCGAATTTTTGGATTATTTGGATAAATGTCGGATATTTAAGGGTTTTAGATTAATTATCGGCTAATTTGGGTTGTTCGGATAAAAATCAATTAATTTAGATCATTTATAATATTTCGGATAAAAGTTATTCAGATAATTCATCTTTTTGTATGATTTAGTTTATAAAAGTATTTTAGTATATTAACTTGTTTTGAAATTAAATTGGAATGTTTTTAGGTATATAGACTATATTTTAGATATTCGGATATCCATTCGTTTTTAGTTTAGTTTTAATTTTTTTTTTGGTTTTAAAGATATAGAAACCATTCAAACAAATCATGATATCCGAACTCAAATCGAAATAAGTTTTTTTGTTTGATTTTTCGGATCGGGACAAACGTGCCCATCAGCCCATAGCTACTCTTCTGTATCTTATAACAAAAACTCATTTTATTTATGTGTTTGTAGGAGTTGATACTAAAAATCCGGCTAAATATATCAGAGGCATATGTCGGATGTTGCAGTGGTGGATATAAATTCATGAAAAGACGATACATTTTCTAATCATTGTGTTGTTTTCCAGTAAAGACGATGGCTATCAAACATGTGGTTCCCTAACTACTAAAGTGACTATGCTAGTTATGATGCACCTTATACCACAACCCGTGGTCTCTTAAGTCAACTTCGAAATTCCTATATCTGCTTCTTCAGTTGTGGTAGTGTGCTTATCTACAAATCTGCTGCTATTTATAACTGTTTAATCAGTAGACGTTTTTAGCTGTTTAGTTAGTATACATTTTTAATTGTAATGCCATGTATTAATTATTTCATATATGTAGATCTAAAGAATGTTATGTGTCAAGTGTCGTTTAGGTAAAATGGATCGACAAGAATATTTACATATTGAGAGAGACACAGAGAAAGATACAAAGCAAAGTGTCGTCTCTGCTGAAAATTCCATCCCCAGAGAAAAGTCTAACAATTAGATTGGAAAGCTGGTGGGTCCAAATTGCAAATCAAAAAGTCACAAAGACTTTGATGGGATTATCCGATTATGTCCTTGATGATGTGATTGTGAAGATATATATCATTCTACTTTGTGTGGCTCTGCTACATATCCTATTTCTATCCATTCACAGGTAACGGATTTGATTCGTAATGTTATATCACGAATAATCATTCGATGATGCAGTAAGAAAATAATGGTAAAGATACAGACGGTACAAAGTTGATGCCTGGCATATACTGGTCTGGTTGTACAAAAGTTTTGTATTTTCAATTTGTCGTTCTCTCACTTCTTACTATATATATTTAACTAAACACCACCATCTCTCACAACAAAAGTTTTAAACTGTTCTTGTGTCACCAATCGGATCAAACAACATTTAATCGTGGGGATAGCATCTAAAAACTCAAAAGATCTCTAAGTATCTATAACTATATAGTAAATATGCGAAGTTGGTCTGAGATCATGACAAGCACTTGAGAGAATAAAAATGTGAATGGAATAGAAGGAGTTCGTTTTGGTCGATGCAGAATCAAGCTAGGCCCGCATGGCATGCCGCGGTCGCTTTTTGCCTTTACGAAAAATGTATGAAAGGTCCAAATTAAAATGATTGCTGTAGATTTGTGGTGGTTAGTTTAATACTCAGGGATTTACTGTTTATGAACTCAAAGGTCGGATCTAAGATTTAGAAAGCAATATGTTTCTAAGCTATGTTAACAAAACAATTTTTTTTACAATAGCTCTTTAATATTTAAGTGTCAAAACGAATGTTTTATTTGACTGAATCTAAAACAGGCATTGCATGAACTAGAAGTCTATAATTAATGTATATAATATCTATTTTATGTAATAGTAGTAGGGTAAAGGAAGAGAAGTGGGCTTTTTAGGTTGAAGGAAAGAGAATAAAGGGAGATTTAACAATAAGGAAGTGTCGTTTTATGTGGATGAAAAAGAAAAGAATATAGTGTGGGGATTGTGTGATGTGTCACTCTCTCAAATCTAAATTCATTGCTTCACAGATCAAAACTATTCAAGAATCTTATTTACCAAGTTGGTGCGGTGGTCTCTACTCTCTAAACATATATGCCATTAGCGATTAAAGAGCTTGACATTTGTTTGGTTATCCGCTAGATTCTCGAGTCTCACCAAGCAGTTAAAGCATACATTTTTGATATTGATCTTAGTCCCCCTATTTAATCCTTCAGAGGGATTCATGCATGTTATTCATGTTCGTTCAAGCTTTGAAATATATATTATTTAAAACTCTTTTTATTTTTTAGAGAAATTTTAAATTTCATTTTTCTGTGTCTAAAAATGTATGGACGGAAACCTAACTAATCTTCTAAAAGACCAGTACCGACGAATACTCCGGTCTAAATGAGATCTAAGACCGGTTCCAAATTTGCTAAACGAAGGCTAAGACATGGTGTTATATATGTTCGTCTGGCCAAACAGTAGCAATTAAGTTTCTAACAAGAATCAAATCCAAGACAAAATGTTTACGCGGTGCTCCAAAGTCCAAAGTCCAAACCCTCTTCTTACCAAGTTATGTTCATTTTTCTTACAATATCATGGTGGACAACCAAACCAAATGTTTTCTTTGACAATACATGACGCTTTACTGACTAAAACAATTGAATGTAGACTTTTTATTGCTCTCATCCAAGTTTTTTTTTTTGAATGAATATTAAATTCAAAATCCAAAAGAACATTTGTTACATCGTAATGCATCACTGTTTAACGAATTAATGAATCAAAAGAATATTATATTTTATTATTCAAGTTACAAAGTATATTATTATTATACTTTGATAAAAAAAATTATTATTATACTAACATTTGTACTATATTTTATTCATCTTTGTACCACCTTATTTAAGAATAGATTTAACATTTTTATTTAACTTTTTTTTTGTCAACTAACATTTTTATTTAACTAAGAATACAAGAATGTTATTTTGCCGTCGCTTCTTCACTGTTTCATTGACTCTTTTCAGTCTTCATTCTACAAGGACACATTCATTAGAAAGTGCTAAAAAGGTCAAAAGCATATTCAAAGGACCACAACCCATTCACTCATGTCCACCTGTCACTGCCACTCTGTCAAACCACGTTAGCATGGTGGCCACGTGGATTCATATTTGTTTTGCGCATACCACGAGCTTCACACACTCACGAGGCGCGACGTCCGTCAGAGCATTGACGGCCGTTCCCTTCTCCCTTCCTATCTCTGGACGGTAAGTTCTCACGGCGTTGGAAACCACGGAGTGTAAGGTCCTAGTCGAGTGTCATAACGGCCCCACACGAGTCAAGCTTACAACTAGACAGAGAAATGAGTGTGCCAAACCTCTAGCAACACGCGCGACTCACACGCGTGGAAAAATATGGTAAGCAGCCATTTACAACCTCCCAATGTGATTTTGAATTTTAAAAAAAATCACATTCCTTAATTTAATTGATTTTCACTCAAATAATATAGCAAAATTTGGAAATAAATAAAAGAATAAATATAAAATATCTGTGACGAAACAACCTTGTATAATTATTATATTAATACAAAATAATGTAAATACTCTAATTATTAATTGATTGACAAAGATCTCACCGTACTAAAGAGTGACACGTGGATAAACTAACGTTATAGAAGGAAGGTGCAGAATCGTAATTTGACCACATCACTCATTATTACCAGTCGTTCCATGTCTCTCTGTCCTTTGGTTATATAAACAAGACAGATGCAAACTTTGTCTGGTACCTCTCCTGTAAAAGACATGGACGCAGAGAAAGCAAACAACAACGATAACAATGGCCACGTCGAGCACGAGCGTTGCCCGGTGGAGGAAGTGGCACTCGTGGTCCCCGAGACCGACGACCCGACTCTACCGGTGATGACATTCAGAGCTTGGTTCTTGGGCCTGTCCTCCTGCATCCTCCTCATCTTCCTCAACACGTTCTTCACCTACCGCACGCAGCCGCTCACCATCTCAGCAATTCTCATGCAAATCGCCGTCTTGCCCATCGGCAAGTTCATGGCTCGGACTCTCCCCACCACTCCCCACAAGCTCATGGGGTGGGAGTGGAGCCTCAACCCTGGTCCTTTCAACATCAAGGAGCATGTTATTATCACCATCTTTGCTAATTGTGGTGTTGCTTACGGTGGTGGTGATGCTTACTCTATTGGAGCCATCACTGTCATGAAGGCTTATTACAAGCAGAGCCTTAGCTTCATCTGTGGTCTCTTCATCGTCTTGACCACTCAGGTATACCTCTCTCTTTCTCTCCCTCTTGAGATTTATATTCCTGGAAAGATTTTTTAATTTGTTAAAATATTGTTTAATTTGTTAAAATATCGGTCTAAGGGTTCAAAAAATGGGTCTAGACGTCTGCATAAACTAAAATCCTCTGACCGCCTAGTGATTTCTTGAACATTGATTTTGATGAATGGGTGTGTGTGTAGATTTTGGGTTATGGCTGGGCTGGAATCTTGAGGAGGTATCTTGTTGATCCTGTTGACATGTGGTGGCCATCAAACCTTGCTCAAGTCTCTCTTTTCAGGTTTGCAATCTTATCTAGAACGTAACGCTTTTTTTTACTTGCAAACGCGAAAATCTGAACGCTGCTTTTTGTTTTCAGGGCGTTGCACGAGAAGGAGCACAAGTCAAAAAGCTTGACGAGGATGCAGTTCTTTCTTGTGGCACTAGGTGCTAGCTTCCTCTACTATGCGCTTCCAGGCTACCTATTCCCAATCTTGACTTTCTTCTCGTGGGTCTGTTGGGCTTGGCCTAATAGCATCACGGCTCAGCAAGTTGGGTCAGGGTACCATGGTCTCGGAGTTGGAGCCTTCACTCTTGACTGGGCTGGTATCTCTGCTTACCATGGCAGCCCTTTGGTGGCTCCTTGGTCCTCTATCCTCAACGTTGGTGTTGGCTTCATCATGTTTATTTACATCATAGTTCCTGTTTGTTACTGGAAGTTCGACACTTTCGACGCTAGAAAGTTTCCCATTTTCTCCAACCAGCTGTTCACTTCCGCTGGCCAGAAGTATGACACAACCAAGATCTTGACTCCTCGGTTTGATCTTGACATTAATGCTTATAACAACTACGGGAAGCTTTACCTCAGCCCTCTTTTCGCGCTCTCCATAGGTTCCGGTTTTGCGAGGTTTACTGCAACGCTGACTCATGTAGCATTGTTCAACGGCAGGTTAGTTTGTTTGTGGTTTCTTGAATGAAAAATAAAAAGAGAGAGAGAGAGAATGTGAATGAATCAATTTGGTGTGTGTGGTTTGCGCAGGGACATATGGAGGCAGACTTGGTCAGCAGTGAAGACGGTGAAGCTTGACATACATGGGAAACTGATGCAAAGATATAAACAAGTGCCAGAGTGGTGGTTTTATGTGTTGCTGATTGGAAGTGTAGCATTGTCTCTCCTCATGTCTTTTGTGTGGAAAGAGTCAGTGCAGCTTCCATGGTGGGGAATGCTTTTTGCTTTTGCTATGGCCTTTATCGTCACTCTCCCTATTGGTGTCATTCAAGCAACTACTAATCAGGTTTAGTTTTTACTATTTTTTTATATATAAGATAATATCTCCAATTTACTCATATATTTTTTTGTGTGAAAAAATGCAGCAACCAGGGTATGATATAATAGGGCAGTTTATAATTGGTTACATCCTACCTGGAAAGCCTATTGCAAACTTGATTTTCAAGATTTATGGAAGAATCAGCACAGTCCATGCTCTCTCCTTCTTGGCAGACCTTAAGCTTGGCCATTACATGAAAATCCCACCGCGGTGCATGTACACGGCTCAGCTTGTTGGCACTGTGGTCGCAGGTGTGGTGAACTTGGGAGTGGCATGGTGGATGCTTGAGAGCATTCAAGACATATGCGACATTGAAGGAGACCACCCTAATAGCCCCTGGACTTGCCCCAAGTACAGAGTGACCTTTGATGCTTCGGTTATTTGGGGATTGATAGGACCGAAGCGTCTGTTTGGAGCAGGAGGCATGTACCGTAACCTTGTCTGGCTCTTCCTCATCGGAGCTGTCTTGCCTGTTCCCGTGTGGGCGATGAGCAAGATCTTCCCTGACAAGAAGTGGATCCCTCTCATCAACATTCCTGTTATCTCCTACGGGTTTGCAGGGATGCCTCCGGCAACTCCGACCAACATCGCTAGCTGGCTGGTCACAGGAACCATCTTCAACTACTTTGTGTTCAATTACCACAAGAGATGGTGGCAGAAGTATAACTACGTGCTCTCTGCGGCGCTGGACGCAGGGACTGCATTCATGGGAGTGCTCTTGTTCTTCGCGTTGCAGAATGCTGGACATGACCTCAAATGGTGGGGTACTGAAGTAGACCACTGCCCTCTTGCCACCTGCCCAACGGCTCCTGGAATCATAGCTAAAGGCTGTCCTGTTTTCTAAATTGAGTATTAGATTCAAAAACATGTTATGAAAAACATGTTATATTATTGCTTCTTTCTGTACAGCCTTCTCTACTTGCTAGATAGTGGCCATCAGAATGCTGCAATAAACTCTTACTTTTTTTTTTCTTTTTTTATCAGAAAACTCTTACTTTTTCTTAGATTTATCTTTTGTCACATAAGTTGCAGATGACTTTGCTAAATTTGAAAGCCACACAATAATAATTTGTGAAAACTTGAAAGCCACAAAACAAAACAGAAAAAGAGATTTGCTGGTTTTACAAGTTTAGTCTGAGTTTCTTTATTGTTTTTTTTTTCTAAATTATTCTAAGAAAAGAGGAGATGATGATAAAAAAAAAAGTCTTGAAATCAAAAAGATTACACATGACTGAATAATGCATCTTTCATTATGTTGCTAAAAAACCTTATTGACAAGTTTTAAAAGACAACAAAATTCGAGCTTATTGAGAGGGAAAATACTTTTTTTTTTGCCTGTGATGATGATAAAACTCTTCTTCCTCTTCTTCGCATATCCTATTATAGCCTCACATTCATTCATTCTCCATGAAATTAGATACTAAGCATGTCTGAGTTTCCCCACATGCTTACAAGAACTGGGCACTATCATCTTTTCTCACCTCTGGAGGGACTTGTAGAGCACCACAGTGACATACTTGGCCAGAAAACGGTGAGTGGAACCAAGAGCAACCACAGACGGACCGCTTTTGCCTTTCTGCATGTAGAGATGGTTGAGGATGACGTGCTGAGGTCTCGGCAGCGGTGATGGAATGTCAGGGCTTGCTGGAGGCAGGTTCAGCAGTGTCATCTGCAAATGCGGCGGAACCAGAGGCGGTTCTTTGGAGTAGTCCTCAGCTCCTAGAAGCAAGCTGCTGTAACTAGCTTCTGGTGATTGCGGTGGCTCAAAACCAGATATGCTTTCAATGTCTTCTGGTACATAGTCCTGCACACACAACCACCAAAACCATATCTGCCTATCAGAAACTATAAAGATCTCCCTTTGCATTCCCTATACACACCTCAATAGCCTCTCTCTCACCCTAAAGGATTCATTACCTGGAGGTCTAAGAGGTTGAAAGTGTTGCCAGCGTCATCACGAGCGAGAGGGAGCTCAGGGGCATGCCTCCACTGCCCATCAACGATGAACCTGTACTCATAGACACCTGAAGGTAGGACTTTCATTATAGTGAAGTCTTTCCCAGATCTCTGAAGCCGACTTCTGATACCAAAACAAAACACAACAATGAGAGATTTGAAAAAAAAAGACAAACAGAAAGAAAAAGGAAAGACCTTGTCTTCCAATTATCCCAAGAACCTTCGACAGCAATCTCCTTACCACCATGGCACCAAGTGATCATGGTGGGGATACCTTGCTCGTTACAAGCCTCTTCGTAGGAAGGAGATTGCATCCAGGAAGGGTTAGGGATGTGGATTTCATCTGGTCTTTGAAGAGGAAGCACCGGAACCTAAATGAAAAAAGATTCAAACTTTTTTATTTAATTTCTTCAGATCTGTCTTTTAAAAGGGAAAGTGAATCTGGGGGGAAGGAGAAGGAGAGAGAGAAACCTGAGGAGCAAACATGAGAGGAGATTGAGTGGCGCGAGGAGATTGAGGAGGAGATTGACCCATGAGCTCAGGAGGAGGAGGTGCGGTGGTGTCGGAAGAAGACATGGGTTGATGAATCTCACCGTCGTTGTTGTCTTCGAGTTGAGATGCGTTGTTGTTGTGGTGGTGGTGGCTACTGTTCGCTTCGTCTCTCGCGTTCACGTTGCCCATAGAGAGAGAGAGAAGAGAGAGGATACGGACAAAAGGGGGATGATCTTAATGCTTTTGTGTGTGTGCGGACAGAACAGAACCGGGTTTAAAGGTTCGTGCTTTTTACGTAGAGATTGATCAAAGGGGGACGGAGTAATTGAGACAATGGCTTCCCGTTCCTTCCTTCCTGAGAGATCACAAAACTATTAATAAAAATTAATAAGATAAATTAAAAAAGGGCTTAATCTTTCATTTCAACTCACAGATTTATAAAAGAAAAGTCGAAACTCATATATTTTTCTTTGTTGTTATTTTGTCATACACTCTTTCTACTTTTTCTCTATTCACTTTCCTCTAATGGGTTTTGTTGTTTATTGCATTTATTAATCCTATAATTTGATTTAGGTGCTAATGACCCACATTTCAGCATATTAAATAGTTGGGCATTTGGTAAAACTACCTAATGTTTTATGTTTTCAGTTCATTAACTCCCTCCTTTTGTTATGTTTCAAGGGGGGAAACAAATGTAAACTTCGAAGCAATTTTACAACCAATTTTTTTTTGTAGTAATTTTGGCCAAAGACCAATTGGCTTGGTATATAGCCAGATAGCAACAAGAGACCAAACTTAGTGTGTAGTGTTTTCCACCACTCAAGTAGTTTCACATAGATGATCATGGAACACAAATAAATAATTCGAAACATCATAAGAGCACATCTAGAGGGAGTATAATAATGTAGCTAAAAATATGTCTCAGGTATGGAGAGCGCAAGTGGAATTTGTGATCTAATCAAAGGACGCAAAGGGTTTTTATTCAAACAAATCATACTTTGTCACGTTAAGTTGTGAAAGACACTGCCACTCTGAAAACTGACTATAAACATGATCGCTCTGCTTTACCGCCCCTCTTATCTGCCAACGCAATCAGCTGTGCGTGTAACAATAAACTCCCTACAAGAAAATCACTATTAGTCGCTGCAATTTTAGACTAACAATGACATATGCATCTCCCATTGAACTCATGAAAAGAACAGTTTAGCCTACAATGCAAATACCAAACGCCTACGATCACAACTGAACCAATGATATGATAAAACGGTGAGCAACATATGTACCTCTCATCAACAAGCAGAGTGCTTCTTGAACCAAACCATCCAATCTAAAACAGCTTCGACTGAAAAAGATTTTCATCACTCACCACCAAGGGTCAAAGCCGAGTCTATGTTTCCTCACCTGCAAAAGCCAGCATCAAAACTTTCACCCACATTACTAACAAGTCTAAGAATATGCTCTGACGAAATTACACACACAAAGCAAAGAACCTGCCTCGATGCCGTTCCTCTTCCACAAACTGCTTGCAAGTCTAGAGACACCAGAAGAATATCACAATCCTAAACTGCTTTTAAGCTCAAGTAATCCAAAGGTCCGACTTTACCTGCAAGCGTGAGAGTGACAGACCTGCAACTGTGGAATCGCAGATTTCTCCTTCAAAAAGATAGGGGAAAGAGCTCACCACAGTACGGCTGCTGCTAGTATAAGCAAACCAGAACATAATATCACACTGGTATCTTTGACTCAAGATATATGATTCAATAAAAACAATGAAACGCTTTTCTCTTGGGTTCTGGAAACGATATGTGAATTTCAAGAAATGTATTCAGGTACCTGAAGCAAAAAATTTGACTAATGGGGGTTAACACTAAATCTATACAAAACTAAAAACAATCAGCATGAGTTGAAAAACATTTATCATCTGAGATTATCTGCTTCTTTTGAAAAAAGCTTGAAAAAAGCTTCTTGATAAATGAGCAATGATATGTCGTTTTATGCGAAGGGGCTTTGCCATCCTTTAGCAGATACCACCAACTCAAGTACTATTGGCCATTACTATCGATCACAATGGCCATCAAGGTTTTGCAACTTTAGCCATCGCAATGTACTTGTCAACTTGTTTGTCCACAAAGTCACGAATCTGCATAAATATTAATCAAATGCAGTCACAATCAATTAGAAAACGTGCTCTAAAAGTAGATGCAACTATTTACTGATATTTACTTAAACAAGGAATTTAAAGACAATATTTTTAGCAAACGTTACAAACCTTGTTTTTCCGCTTTGAGTCAAGGAATTGGGGAACAGCCATGGCTTTCTCCGCGTCTGTTGTTTGCTGCATTACCTGATAAAGCTCAAGAGTTTCAGATGAGTCTTTTTCTAGCTTCATAGAGAGAAAAAAGAATCGCAATATACTAATTTAAGAATTTTAAAAGAGTAGAAAACCAAAAAGTCACAAACCTTTGTTGCTGTCTTCTTCATTATTGACTTGTATACATCTCTATCAATTTTCTTCGCTTTATATGGGGTCATAAGCAATGATGCAACAAAATCTACAACCCCCTGTTTCAGACGATCTGCACCCCTGATATGACTTTTACGTGGCTCTTTATTCACTGTAACCTGTGACATAGAACCTTCATTCGCGGGTTGGTCATGCTTCCAACTAGGAGGACCCGTCGAACATGCAATCGAACCTTCTTCATCCTTCATATGCAAGGCACGACTGAAAAATTCTGGATCAGCAGCAGCAGCTTGAGATTGCCATCTATCTATAGCATTGTAATCCTTGACACCATCGCTACTACCGCCAGTATCAACCCACGCCCCGGTAAAAACACTGGTTTCCGCAGCCCCACTTTCTCTAGAACATTCTCTGAACTTTGAATGAGACCCAAGCTCATTCGAGTGGCTACGCTGTGAACAGTTATCGACCTGAACCCTTGAACTGTCAGGGTCAAGACAGGAGGCAGGGAAATCATACCAGTCCCGAACTTTGCAGTTCCTAGAGTCTATCTCTGACATACAATCTTGTCTTCCTAAGACGTTGCCTGGAAACTTTTTCTTGAAATCAGATTCGTCCATTTTTGCGTACTGTTCTCGCCTCGCAAATTTATGAAACGAGGGAATCTTAGGAAGCTGCAATGAAGTACTTTGATAGGCCTCAGAAAATGCCTGCAAGACAGAAACATATTAATTTATACGTTAACAAATAAAGAAAGGTCGATCTAAGAGGAAAAAAAAAAAACACTCTCGTCTTCAGAGAAAACAAACACATTTCAGCATTTCACTCATTCGAAGATAAGAAAAACTTGCCTTTGCAGCTGCTTCAGCTGCTACACGAGCAGCCTCAGCTGTAGCAAACACAGCTTTTTCTTCCTCTGACATAGGTAGCTGGTTGTCCTCAATCTCTCCATCTGTTGTCATATCGTTACCATTGCTCAGATTCCCCCTACTGTCTGCATCCTCACTATTCTGTTTTCTTCTTATTCTAGAGATATTTGTAGGATTTGTTCTTCTCAATGATTTCATTTCCCTATTAGCTTTTTCTTTCCGGTAAAGTTCCAACCACACATTAACAAGCTGGCTTGCAATGGCACGGATATCACGGCTCGTGTGTGCACAAACCTTTTCTTTCACAGTCTTTCCAATGCCTGCATCAACAAGTGGAAAGTAAGTAACTTAGAGAAAATAAAAATTAATAACCGGAATATAATCACAAAACTGGTTGCACGTGATATTGAATCTTACGACAGAACCTATTCCATGTGATATATGAGACAGAAAGTGTACTTAAAAGAAAATAACCAATACCTGAGAGCCTCACGGCAAAGAGATCACTCGTAACTCGAACAAGAATATGTACGCAATGACGTAAAAGCTGGGTTCCATTCTTCCCCATCGAATCCTATTAGAAAATATAATAAGCAAAAAATCTATGGAGCAAACATAAAACCAAAAGAAAGCTGTTCTCTTTGCTTTGCTAAAGGCAAAATCTCCTTAAGCTTACCAGGATCCAAGAGTTCAGCACTGTAAGCCCTTCTTTTGTACCTGCAAAGGATTTCAAGGTTTCACCAGGTAGGTTAAGCAACTCCTTGGCTAGATGCAAACGCCCAACAGTTGTTTTAGCAGAGAAAAACATGTTCCGAAGCAATGAGTGTCTGGCCAACACATTAGACAGCTCAACAACTTCAAGTCTCTTTATTAGGTCGCTGACTTCATCCCTTACAGATACAGATTTCCTCTGCGCCTTTTCTAGTGTTTCTATTTCGGCTGTATAATCATTTCCACTTCTTAATATATCGATTATACGCACTGCTTCACGAACTCCGGTCATCATCGCGCCACCAACAGTGTCAGGATGCTCTTTGCATGTTGCCTCACCAGCAAAGAACAAACAATTCTGAACAGGCCTTCCCAGTACATCATAATCTTCACCAGAGGCACCAATAGCAACATATGAGTACGCACCATAACTGTAAGGATCAGCGCCCCAGTCAGTAACTACCGAAGCAACAGGATCAGGCACCAGATCCCCACCAAAAAGCTTCCGAAGAACCATCATTGCATGATTCACATGCTCAGACTTACTCTTGTCTTTATAGTCAACCGCAGCCTTCCCAACCACCAAAGCTATAAGAACAGGAGCACCAACAGTTTTTTTGATATTCCAAAACATAAAGCATTCACCTCTTTGATCTGTTTCCTCAGCAGTTGCCCCAAAATAATCCAAGCTATCATCCCAAAATACCTTTGAGAACTCCAACACAACTTTATTTAGAACTCCAAAACCAAGTTGTTTGATTGACGAATATTTCCAGTCCGGCAAGGGTGGTGAAAACTTAATGGTTTCTGCTTTCAAGCACCCAAGAGGAACAGTAACCAGAACAGCATCTCCAAGATACTCACAACCATTTGATGTACTAACTCTGACTTTGTGCTTGTTGTTATGCATGGCGGAGACATCAGAGGCATAAGATACCTCAGAAACTACATTGTTCAAGCGAATATCAAGTCCTTCAGCAAGCGACTCAGTAACTCTGCTATAACCACCTTTAATCATAGCATGTGGCCCTCCAAACCCGCCATAAAACTCATCTTGATTCCAGTTAGAAAGCGAAACTTCCTTGAGGACAGCAGCACAACCATACTCTGTATGAGCAAAATGCCAATTCATAACTCTTCGCTCCAAAGGATTCAAAAAATCATCTTTTAACCTTCTATCATGCATAAAGGTACTAGTGATGCCTGTTCTTGAGAATGAACCATTAGTTGAATTGCCAATCCCGAATCTTTCAATGTTCACCTTCTCATGTGGCATCCTCAGCCGCTGGAGGCCATATTCTAGACCATCCTCGAGCGACATTTTATTTGCTCTATCCTTGCCTATTTCCTCAACAAGCAAATCCATATCATCAATCAGACTGTTGAACTCTGCTTGTAGAGCATCATCTAGTTCTGGAGGAACCTTTGCCCCTGTTACAGTATCATAAAGAGGACAGAATCCATGCAACACACTCAAATCAAGACCTAACTGGTTACAGACCAAAGCCGATGGATCTGGCATTCTTTCAGATGGCACATCAGCCTCAATTCCTGTAATTATGCTGGCCCCCAGATCCACAGGAACTGAAAGAGAGGACAGGTCTGTAAATACACGACCACCTACTCTATTTCTTGCCTCAAGAACTGTGACAGAAAAACCTTGGCGTTGTAAATGACGTGCTGCTGTTAATCCAGCAGGACCGGCTCCAATAACTATTACTTTTTTCTCATCTTCAACCTCACACTGAACACAGTCTCTTTCTCGCATTTGATTACAATTTGCAGAGGATGGTGTGCTAGACAAAGCGGTCTTCAGTACTGAAATTGTTTCCGGACACTTTTCAACTTTGGGTGCATTAGCATCTGCTGGTAAAGCATTGCTGCAGTCGTCAATAATGCTTGCCTCGCATGTTCTGCTGGTAGATCCCAACATTGCTGAGGTCGCACATCCTACAGTTTCTGTTTCATCATTTTGGAGAGCACATTTCTTACCCTCGCTAGTCGATTCAACGGCTTTGACCTCACCAAAGATAAAAGTATCTCCTTCAGAATTTGGAACAGAAGCCATAGAATTTTCTTCGAGCTTTTTTCCCTGAGAAAGATCATCATTATGATTAGTCGAAGGACCCCCTTTTCCCCTCACGGATGACACCCCAGTATTTATATATCCCTGCAAAAAAACACCATCGCATGCGGACTATGAGAAACCCGTACTCATTCTCTTTTCAATAATCCATACAAGTCAAAAACAAACTTACGAAAAAATCAAGCACAGAGTAAACTAAAAGGAGACAGGATAGAACAGCACGACTTACTCTCTGATCAAGAAACTTATAGACTTCTCTGATAAGGCAAGCTGAAGAAAATTCACTCTCAGAAAGGCCAACAACACACTCGGTGACAGGTAAAATTCGGCTGACATTTTTACTCCACAGACCTAAGATAGAATTCCTGTAACACAACCAATATCAGTTTTGATACATATAGAATAGTGTTAAAAAAGTCTCGAAGAGGACAAAAGAAACGCAAAAATTATCCAAGTCTGAAAAGACAGAACTGTTCCAAGTATAATTGTTGAAAATAAATGGACAAAAAACAACTTGAAAATCCTTGAATCTCACTAGTAGGCCTGCCAAACAATACATTATGCATTCAAGGTTTCCAACAAATGAAGAAGTTAAAAATGGGATAGACATGTCAAGGTAAAGTATCATAAGGTACACACTTCTCGTGGACCTTTACGAAAAATACATTCTATACAAGCCAAGAAAACCAAAGCCATATATTTGAATCCAAAACAGCTATTGAAAGGAAACTAACCTGCAACGTAGGTACTCCTGATGGCTCCCTTTGCGCTTCAACACCTCTTTAAGTATAGTCTTCTCCACTGGACTAACCGACTGGGCTTTAAGCCCAGCTGCCACCGCAGCTGCTCTACCAATCTCAATTTCCTTGGGAATAAATGGAACGAAATCACACTTGTCGCTTCCTTTAAAGGACTTGTCACTTTGACAATCCAGAAAGCCTTGCTCATTCTCCCAATTTATATCTCCTCCATACACCATGTTTTCATGCTTACGCTTTCTAGCAATGCGCTCTGGACGTTGCAAGGTGGACAGCTTCCCAGAATTAGGTAATGAAACTGCATCACCTCGGAAATCTTCATCTTCAGAGGGAGTAACTGAAACCGGGGAAGCTTCAGCAGTTCCATCTTTGAGAGTATCAACTTGGATACCACCTCCGTTAGAAGTATCACGTTGAGAAGACTCTGATCCTGGCTCTCCCGGGTGTATGTGCTGATCAGGAGAAAGAACTGACATTTCTTTTCTAGCAGTAGGAGGAGGATTAACATCGACATTGACATTTGGGAGTGGTCTCTTGGATTTATCATCTGGAAATTGATCCTTCTCGCTGCATAGTGCCACTGATCTTGTACTGGACTTAACCTTGGTTTTATAGATATCATCCAAGCTCTTTTTGTTCACAGTACCTTCCCTACCAAGCTCAGATCCATCGTCAGCCATATCAGGGCATTCCTCACTAGGGACCAAACTAGAATCTGTCACAGCCTTGTCATTCCTAACCCTTTTCTTGCGACCCTTCAACCTCTTCCTAAAACAGGCCAAGGTATCATCCATATCCTCAGAATCCTTGCGTACATGACTCAGTTTCTTCTCAACAGTCTCTTTCTTCCTCTGTTTACTCTCTGTCTCAACTCTACTCTTAGCGGCGGTTTTGTGCTTCATAACCTTTAAGAGAGATCTGATAGGCTCATCATCATCACCATCATCTTCGAACTCAAAAACCTTAGATCCACTCTTGGAACCACATTTCTTCCCCTTCCCATCCATATTTAATCTCCTCAATCCCACCTATAAAGACTCCCAGCACTAACAAAACTTTCACCTGAAAAAAAAAAAATCAACAACGCGTATCATACAAAACCCCCTTCTAAATCGATCAATATACAAAGAAAATCACCAGCTAACCTTTAAGTAATAATCAATCAAGTCTCCACGGGGAAGTAACAGCCTCAATTTTTTAGGGTTTTCTAGGAGAGTGAGCTCGAAATCCTAGACACCAGAGAGCACAGACTGAGGGAGACGATTGGGGGCAAGCAAATACATGAAACGGAAACGAACGCCGGAGACAGAAAAGGGAGATCTAGAGCAGAAATTTCTTTCCGGTGGGTTCAAAAACTGGATTTAGGGTTTGCTTACGAGAGATTGGTAATGAAAACGAAATCGAAAGAGTAGCGGGAAGTGCGTTTTTCTTTTTTACCTTGGTGGTGGTGTCTAGATTAGATAGATAGATAGATCCTCCTCAGAAGCCACGCTTCAATTCAATGTTTCAAAACCCAAACCGAAGATGGTGGTGAATGCTCATTTAGGAGGCATACAACGATTCGGAACGCTTTTAAAACGCAGCGTTTCCATGATTCTTATGAGTTATGAGATTTTTAGATTCTTATGAGTTATGAGATTAACTAGTATTTTTTTAACAATCAAATCAAACGACCATTCTATTACTTAAATTTAAATTGGTCTAGTTAACCAGACAAATATAACAATTAATAAAATATAATTTCATATAGAAAGATTTTAGATCTAAAACCAAAAAATAAGTGTATAACCAATTAATATTACTTGTCAAATAATCTATATAATACTACAAATAATGATTTATGGTAACTAATTGTTGAAATTATAAAAATAGTAATAATTTTGATCAGTTTTTTTATATTTATAAAATAAATAAATAATAAATGAACAGTTTATATAACTTTTTGTCACGAAAACAGTTTATATAACATATAATGATTTTATATTCTTATTTACAACATTATGTTATATTAATGGACTATAATAACTATTAACGTCTTACAAAGTTCATAATGTATGCATTGTAAATCATTTATAAAAATTATATTAACATTTATAAAAATATTTATCTTGGATTATTTTATATTTTAAATTATTATAAGAGTTTGTAAGTCATCTATAAAAACTTACTGATGATAAAAACATATTTAAAAAAAATAGTCTTAGAAAAATATTTAACAAAAACCACATAATGATGAAACATATTTTTTAAAAAAAAATTACAACAAATCTATTGTTACAAACATTCAAACCCGCGAAATCGTGGGTATCCACCTAGTTTATAATTTTTTTTTCACCTAGTTTATAATTATTTACAAATGACTAGAAACTATTTTTTTGTCTAGCGGTTAGTTGTCCATTTAGATCATGACTGGTTTCCCTGCTACCACCCATAAACGTACCTTTTGCAGTTAGTAGTGGTTATTGGCACATTTTACTAATCATAGAAAACAATATAAATCATTTCAGATAAATCTAAACTTCTTAAATTTAAAAACTGGTTTCATCTAGCATTTGCGATTACGGAAGGATAAATATCTTTTTAAAAAAAGAAAAACATTAGACATATTAAAATTTTAAATAAAAAATTTAAATTAAAATAATAGAAATACTAAAATGCATATATTATATTTTAATTTATATCATAAAACTTAAAAACAAAAAGAGAATCTATAATTCTAAAAACTTAATAGTATAATTATATATTTATTATAATATTATGATTTTTAATAATTTTATAATAAAATAATATAAATATTATTAATTTATTATTTAACAACTGCTACCATTGGTAGTCAACCAGTCATAAGTAGCCCCACAAACACACTAATTTTCTAATCGCTGTATAAATGCTCAAAACAGCAACCATTTGTATCCGCAAAACTCCCAAAAGCACATCCGCAACCGATGTGGTTACACCAGTTAGGCTCTTAGTTAGACCAAGTTTTGATCAGACAACACAGTTTTCCGAGGAACACTTTTATCTAACCATATCTGATATATATGAAAGAAGATAAAATTTCTCACCATTGCCTTTTTTGTAAGTTGGTCCCGCATGACCATTCTCTCTCCAGGGAGATATCTCACGCTCTCAAAGTTATCTTGTAGACTCTGCATATGATAAATCTCTAAAGTAAAAACTGGCCAGTCCATCATGCTCTTGGTCTTATCCACTAGGTCTAAGCAGCAAGTCTCGAAACAGATCGATGGAATCCTCATCTCTCATACACGAATCTGTCCAAAGTAACCATTCTATATCAGTGTGTAAGGACGAGAGACTTTTGTTACACGCACGTAATCCGAATGATTCAATATTCACTTCCCCCTCTTTTTGGCTAGCCTTTCAATTCTACAACATTTTTCCTTAAGGAAAGCTAGTTGAAGAGTGTCAATCAGAGAGATGATTTTCCTATTAAAGAGCTTGTTATTCCTCACCTCCCACTTGTACCAATAGATCTGTAGGAAGATATCCAATTGTAGCTCCAATGGAGCCATCTTTTTTCTCTTTCAAAGCAAAAGGTTCATGTTTTGGTATATAGATCGGAAAATAGTCTGGAAAGGACAAATAGTCTGATAAGGTCCAACCCCGCAAGGTTGGGGACATTTAAAAAGAAGATAATAATCGACTCCACTGCCCACCACATCTAGGACAACTCATATCGGTGTCCATGTATCTATAAGTGAACCTCGCTGCCGTGGCCATATATCCTAAGAGAGACTTCCACATGAAATGTTTGATCTTGAAACTGAAACTTATTAAAGATTTCTGTTACTTTCATTTTATTTCTTGAGGTTTTTGTGTGTTATTGTATGTGTTCTCGTGATCTAAATATATCGCATAAATTGGTATTGTACAAATTTGTTTAACAGCATACAAAGAATTTTTTTTGTGGCATAGAGTTAGAAACAATAAGCCACATCCTCTTCAAATGTCTGCTAACATTGTTAGGCATTGGCATTTGGGAGCCATTTGGGTTGGGATCGAATATTTCAGGTTTTTAGGTATTGCGGTGATCTAGTCTAGAATCCATTCGGATATTTTTGCATATATGATCGGGTTCAGATATTTATAGTTCGGATTTAGTTATTTAAGATCGGATTCGGATATTTAGATTTTGAAAAAAATAAGTTCTTCATTGTTCAAGTTTTTCTAATTAAAATTTTACAATTAACTTAACTGATTTTCTAACTTTTTATAAGTTGGGCGATTAATAGAGGTTTTTAACGCTGGTTATACTATTACAAAACTGTGAGAAATATTACAAGACGATTTTCCATCCGATAATTCTACTTGTCTTATGAAGAATCACGTCTGACTACATCATCCTAAGCTGTCCTATGAAATCCTCGTTAGACATTACGCCATCCCCAATTCTAAATCTCTCATCTTTGCTTTTCTCCTTAAATCTGCATAGTTTGTCTTTGCTAGGACTCGAAACGCAAATCTCTTGGTGTAGAACCATTAGTCAAATTGATGGATTAAAGGGACTTCTTAATCAACGATTAATAGGTTTGGAGATAAAATTTTGAAAATAGAAAGTTACTAATTTGGTTGTTGTTCTGTGATTTTGAATGCAATTTTTGTTAATGTATGAAACAAGAAGTTTGACATGTATTTTAAGTTAACAACAAATTATCTTTCCACATATATACTGTATATATCTGATCTTGAGCCTGTGCATCATCAATATAAATAATTTGAATAAAATATGAAAATAAACTAGGAATATTTGTTCGGTTTGATTTACACAATCAACGATGTGTACATATATTTGGCTAAATTTGAATATCTATTCGGATTCAGATATTATCCTTTTGGGTTTGAATATTCAATCTCTCATAACTTAATACCCGTTCAAATATTACTTGAGTTCAGATTTTGGTTCGGGCATTTTGGATCGGATTGAGATACATTTTTTTTTTTGAAGAACGATTGAAATACATATTCGGTATCAAATAAAATGGCCAATCCTAGTTAGTATATGTTATGTTCTGTCGACAGTATCATCACGTCCGGTGTCCTTCCCGTGTTCCAATATCAAACAATTTCCAATATCAAGTCAAACATTATATGTGAAATATATTGAACTCTATATTTTAATGAAAATATACCAAAATATCAAATATTCTAAATATTTTTTTTTTTGAAATCTTCTACTTTATTAAGTCAAGATTTTTAACCAAAAAAATGTAATTTTCTTAATATTTACTTATAAAATATGAATGATAAATTTCAAATCTTTTCATAGCTCAATGCAATTTATTATGTTGAGATATTCATTCGTGTGATAATGATAAAAAAACTCAGCATTTTAGTTCTACTATCTTAAAATAAAATATAAACTATATTAATAATATTGCAACTAATATTATATGTCATATATAATATTCTGGAGCAAAAAATTTCAAATACACTTCAATTATATTTTTACCTTTTAAGAAAATAATTTTACAATATTTATTAAAATATCTTTATATAAGTTTAAATGGTTCTAAATTAGTCAAAGCAATTATCATTGATCTAATAGGTAACTTTAATAGATATTAAAATAAATTGGGTATGAACAAAGTTTGAAATTTATATATGATGGATCTTACACCCATAGAGTTTGAATCTATAAATTTATATTAAAAGACAAAACTCATTTATATTGTATAGATGTAAATCTTACATATTGAGGGAATGATTTGAAAACCATTGAAAAGATAACTGTAAAAACATAAGATATAATCTTAAAATTAAAATCATGATTCAAACCATTGAATAGGTAATTTATAAATTTATAGATTCAAACTAAAAATGATTTTAATTTTAAGGTTATATTGTATGTTTTTCTCATAATTTTATCTTATTTTGTAGATACTCTCTTTCAATCCTTTCATCTCTCTCTCCAAAAATCTAAGATTTAGATACATATATTTTAAATTTATATTTTAAAAGTTAAGGCTAATAGGCTTCAAATGAAGTCTACTAAATGTGATTTTAGAATTTTATTTCATATATTCTTTAAAATTTAAATAATTAATTAATATTATTTTATCTTTTTGCAAATATTATTAGCATACTTCATTTGAGCCATCAAGGTTATGAAAAATAAAAAAAAAAATCTAGACGAATCTTTAAAATTTGCTTTGTAATAAATTATCATTATAAAATATTTGTCTTTAATTACTATATTTTATAATGATAATTTATCACAAAGAAAATTCTAAAAGCAAATTTTTTAATATGTATTATATTATTGATTTTTGTTAGCAATAGAAATTTAATTCAACATACTCTAATAAAAAACAAATTGAATACACCATAAACAAAAACAATAACTAACAAACTTGTATAATTTGTTTGGCGTAGACTTCAGTGTTAGTTTTTTCAGAGAAGACTTCTACTGAAGTAGTGTTTAATAGACTTCATGTTTGTAGCAATCTTTGAGATTTCAACACACACAGATTTGACAAATAATACAACTTAATTTATTATACGTAGACTTAGATAACTCAATCAAGGTCCACACTTATCTATCATTTGCGACATGCATAAGAAGAGTATCCAGAGTCATTTGCTGTAACATTAGATCTGATAAGGGATAAGTTAACTCCACCATCTCGATTTTCTTGTCGATATCATAATACTTTTGTGCTATTTCAAGAAGTTCACCACGTGTACAACTATTATGCACAAAACATATTCTCCCTCATTTCCGACTATCGACAACAAACACCCATAAAGAGAATATTTACCACCCATTTTCCTTATACAACATGTAAATGAACTATTCCCTACAAAAAAATACGATAAAAAGTTAGCAAACAAATATTTCATGTTTGATATAACTACAGAAGTAAATTTTCAAAGAAGCCTATGATTAATAGCTAACAACATAGTCAAATAAAAACCATTAATTATTTGAAATTCATTCAAAATCTTTATGATTAACTAACATACACCGTGAAACAATAAAATCGTGAAAAATATTAATGAATATACTCAAATTCACTTTTAATAGAATTTTCTATGTATACTCCATGTTTAGTCGTCTATTTTTGGGTTTGTTTTTGCAATTGAAAAATTCACGGGCTATTTTCTGTATTTGAAAAAGAATTGTGATTTTATTCGAGTAAACTTTATATGCAGTCTACACTTTAAAAATGTTAATTTTTCAATCGACCACCACTATTTGACTTTCAAAAGTATAATTCATTACAAAGTCTACATTTAAAAGTAAAAACAAACATGTTAATTTTGTAATTGACCAAATTTGAATTTCTAGAAGTAGATGTTAATGGAAGTCTACCATAGTGTAGACTTCAAATCCGACGGGTTAGTTTTGTGTGTAACCAAAATAAAATAGTAAATTTCATATGCAGTTTACAAGTTATTTCTAAGATTAGTAGACTACATATGAAATCTACACTTTAATTAATTTTTGGTCAATCTTTTAATATCTTAGTCAAACAGAATACTAATTCCTCTTTGTAGAATAGACTCCATAAGAATTCTACTAAAAAGTTTGGGTCAAATGAAAAAGTGACCTCTTGCAGACTTCCAACGCAGTTTGCTTGATGTAGACTTCCAATGAAGTCTGCTATGAAATGTAAAAAGTTCAGTCAAATGCAAGACTAACTTCTTTTTATGTAGACTTCTTCGTAAGCTTACTAATTTTTTTTTTGTTTTCAAAGGTAAAAACGTAGACTTCTATTGAAGTTTGTGTTCCAAAATATATATGTTGGGTCAATTACAAAACTAACATGTGCGTTGACTAGCAAACTCGACGTAAGTCTACATATCAGCATAGACATACAGAACAGTTTACTATTGCGACAAAAATATGAAAAGTGACCAAAACCATGTAAATAGTTACATTTCCCTGTGTAAACTCATTTCCAATCTTTTCCACTGTTCAAACTGTGAATATGAGCAAAAAACTGTTTTGACGATTCTTAGAGAAGAATCAAGAAAATATGAAAATTAGGTTTATGAAAATAAAAGTTGTGAGAAGTTTTTAGATCAAAGTACTGAGGAAATGAGAGGAAACGAAGATTTGATGGTGTAGAATGAAAAAAGTAGGATATAAATTGAATGCTTGAGCTTTAGGAGCTCCATAATTGTTGTTCAAAGCTGTTGGAAAATTGGATTATAGTGATATTGTTGTAAATAAGAAAAAATGTTGATGTAAATAAGAAAAATTGTTAGAGTGTTTTTGGTTTTATGTCATTTTCGAAATAAAATGAAACTAAATTATGATGGCATTTTTTCAAATATTGGGAAAACTTAAGGAAGGTATGAGAAAATCATGACAAAAAGGGTTAGTTTTGTATTTGACTCGAAATTTGAGTCATTTTAGAAAAATTAACTCCATATATTAAACATGCATTATTATAATAATAACTTAGTTATCCGACTAATTGAACTAGATATTTTAATATTTCTAAAATAACTAAGAAGATATCACATAGATTTTTTCTAAGATTTCAATCTAATATAATCTAACTACTAGATTTTGACCCGCGCTTTCAAAGCGCGGGATCATTTTCCTTTTAAAATTCTATTTAGAATTTTTTTTTTGTAAAATGTATTTTTTCATAGATTTATATTTGTTTATAATATATTTAGAATTGTGATAATATAGTAGTGTTGATTTTTTATGTTTTTGTTTTTAAAATTGTTTTTTGTTTAAAATTGTTATAAATTACCAATATGTCTAAGTAGCTGGATTTGTATTTTCTCCATGTATGTAAGACTAACCTTTCATCCTATTTTGAAATGTTTTACAACTTTCAAAGAAATGATTTGTATAATAGAAGATATTTGGTTTTTTTGTTTGGAATAGAGGTGAGAAAAAAATGGTAGCTATGATTGTATTTATAGGATTAAGTTAATATCTTAAAGTTATTAAATGAAAAATATATTATTTGAAATATACTTGATTGTATTATAAATATATAAGATCAGTTCGTCTATTAACAGCAATGTGTTTATTAGCGTGTGATATGTAGGATCAATACGTATTTGAAAACTTTTATGTAAAGTCAATGAGCAGAATAATTTGATTTTCTTAAAGAATATTTTCTTTTTTATATATTTTTTTTTAAAAAGGAAACCCTAGTGGCATGTAAATTAATGTAATATTTTAAAGAAGAATAGAAAAAGACACCAAACTTGATATGATAAAGAGGTTGAGAATGAAATCAAATCCTTTTGCTCAGCTTAGGTTGGCTTTTTTACTAACCAACCTCCTATCTGACACTTAAACACATACAAAATATAAGTTTAATAAATATATATATATATATATATATAAATTTAATGGAAAACTCTATTATTATGTGTGTGATGTTAATCTAAGCTAGTCGTGGCCCCCTTCTTCTTTGGCACCAGCTTCAGATTCATAAGCATTGGTGTTGTCTTCAGAGCCTTTTGATTTATCCTCCTCCGTTGCATTCTCCTTCTTGCTTGCTTTCTCTATCTTTGGCTTTGGAATTCTATTCACCTTCTTAACCTACATATTAATATATATATATATATATATATATATATATATATATAGATATATATATATTTTTTTTTATTTTAACCTAAATGAAAATCCCCTTTTTGCTGACTTTGATTATTTATTAAACTGATTTCGTGTACCTTGTTTTGCAGAATATGTACATTGGTGTACACTACATCTGACGTGAACACTGGCTTGCTCCACATAGCAGTCCTGTTACAAAGATTTGTCATGTTAACTCTCTCTAATTTTAAAGACATAAAAAGGTATGAAGCAACATTCCCTTTTTCTGCTCAGCTTCGTTCTTCTCCAACCAGCTTTTTTACTTCCCTGTGTTTCTTTGAGACCTGAATTAAACAACACAATTTAGCATTAGCTCACCAAGACTTGTTAAAAAAAAACTGATACTTGCCTCATCAAGCTTTTTTCTTGGATCTTTTCAAATTCAGGTGTTTCTAGCTGCTCAAGGACCAAAATAAAACCAAAGCATTGAATGTTTGAGTAGAATGCCACCTAAAGACACACTAATATGGAGAAAGTAAAAACTATATAGCAACAAAAGAAACATGAAGTAATGGAGATAGTGATCTACACACAACCTTCTTTTTGGTAGCATATATATAAGATTCTAGGTTGCTTTCGTAAAAGGTGCTCGTGAAGAGCATTCTCCCTGAGCTTGGGATCGCAGATTTCGAGAACAATTGCTCCGCTGGCGAAATCTTGCGATCATTGTTGGAAGAAGCTCCAAAGGAAGCGAGTGATAGATGAAGATAAGCCAGCTCTTGCCGTTTCGTGTCTCCTGTATTTCATGTTAGATCAGTACTCTCTTGTATATATATAAGAAATGATAGATTTAATGAATGATTGTAGGATACGCTTCGGTTTCGTAAAGTACTATATATTATGGATATTCCTTGCGAGTTGGTTAACAGAATCAAAGCGTATATAGGAAAGAGATGATTTTGAACAAACTAATATTCATTGTATATAACAAATATAGAAAATAGAAGATATTTTTTTTTAGGTAACAGAAAATCGTAGTGAACTTTTGATAAAGTTGGCGACTTTTTTTGAAATAAATGTAAAAAAAGCAGTGGCATAGCAACGTAAATAAGTTGAAAAATCAAGGGCAGAATCCTATGAGGGATTCTGCTTTAATAGTATAGACTAGATTTTGAACCGCGCTTTCAAAGCGCAGGATTGTCTCTTTTGAAATATTATATTTTATAACATATTTATTTTGTTACATATAAATTTTTGTAAAGAAAAAATATTATAATGTGTTTTTTATATGTGTTGTTGTCAATGTTTTGAAAACCGAACCGGACATTGACTCGGTGAAGCTACTGGTTGACTGGTTAGACCGGTTCAACCGGTCGAACCGGGGTTTTTATTTATATAAAAATATATATAATTATTATACTATATAAACTTTACTTCTACATATAATAATTTCTTTATTCTTTTTTTATTAACTCAAAATAAACAACAAACATAAATCTGATTAGTATGTAAACTAAAAATTTAAAAAAAACAAATGATTTACAGTTAAAACAATCATATTTTTTTTATTTTTACAACTAACATTTCAAATTTTAAGAATATGGTAAAATAAAAAGGGAAAATTGCTAATAGAGAACAAAAAAACAAAGGTGTTGTCCCTTTGGTATAAATCATTTTTTGTCCAATTTTTCTCCTTTTTACCCTTTGTATTTCTGAAAACTAATGAAATAAATACTTTTGTGAATCAAAAAAAATATTGAAAATACAAACAATTAATAAAACACCAATATACACATGCTGATATTTTTTTTGTTTTCAAAAAGTTGATAAATAAGAATTTGAAAATACGTTCTACTAAAGGTAGAATGTGCCTTCTACGGAAAATGGTATAGTAGAAAGCGTTTTCTAAAATAAACATGTTCATCTACTATTTTTAGAACGTACATTCTACTATTTACTAATTTTCTAAAAAAGTGGAATGCGCATTCTACTAATCCTAAAGCTATCTACTTTTCGTCCTGAAGCATCTTCTACTTTTATTAAGTATTCTAAATTTCGCGGAATGTGTTTTCTAAAATGTACTCTTCCGTCTACTAAAAGTAGAATGCGTGTTCTGGATTTTGTCAATGTTCTAAACTTTTAGAATGCGCCTTCTACGGATAAGATTACCTGATTTTTGCGAAAATTAATGACAATTTCAGTTATGGAAATATTCTAAAAATCTTCTAAAAATATTCTAACTTCCTAAAACGTGTTATTTTCGATTTTGCTTGTCAAATTTTTTTTAAAAATGATTTTCCCTTGTCTTATTCATTAATCTATGGTTTTTCCATAGTTTTTTTTTTGTTTTTTTCACAAACTCTTGTTCACTATGATACATATCTATACAACATGTGGTGTTTTGAAATTAGGTTTATTTTTTTGTAAAAATTTATTTTTATTAAAAAAATTTTAAAATTTATATTTTTATTAAAAAGTTTGATAAAATTAAAATGGTTACAAACGTTTTAAACTTTTTATAAAAAATAAAACTTTGTACAATGTTTCTTTTTATAAAGTTAGTTTAAAGTTTTTATTAATTTTTTTGTAAAGTTTTATTTTTATTTTATAAATTTTAAATTTTTTATTTAATTTTACAATTTTATTTAAAAAGTTTTAAAATTTTATAAAAATAAAACTTTGTAAATGTTTTTAATAAGTTTATTTAACGTTTTTATTAAAACATTTTGTAAATTATTTTTATTTTTACAAAGTTTATTTTTATTAAATAAAATTTAAAAGTTTTATTTTATTTTCCCTTTTTAAAACGTTTTTAATTATTATTTTTAAATTCTTTTAGTTTAATGTGTTTAATAAAAACTTTAAACAAACTATATAAAATTTGTAAATTTTATAAAAATAAAATAAAACTTTACAAAAAGTTTTTAATAAAAAGTTTAAACAAACTTTATAAAAATACATTTATTATTTTTCATTAAAAATTTTGATAAAATTAAAAAGTTTACAAACATTTTAAACTTTTTTATAAAAAATAAAAATTTGTTAACTGTTTTTTATTATGTTGATTTAACGTTTTTTATTTAAAAAAATTTGTAATTTTTTTTTTATTTTTATTAAGTTTTACAAAATTTATTTTTATTAAAAAAAAGTTTTTATTTTATTTTCTCTTTTTAAACGTTTTAATTATTATTTTTTAAAATTCTATTAATTTAATGTGTTTAATTAGATTAATCAAGGGTTAGTTTTGGGATTATAAAAGAAATTATACTAAAAGGACAACTAAATGATAGTTTTATACTATAGGGACAACCATGCTGAATTTTTGTTCCGTTTTGGCAATTTCCCCAAATAAAAATAGTATATGAGAGTCAAAAATATATTTTTCACATTTTTCTTAGAAGAATTAAATAGTGATAGTTGAACACTAATTATAAAATATTAAATTTTAGCTAGTAATAATTAAAAACACTTAATTATATGTTAATTTTCAAGAACCGGGTTTTAAAATTAAACCGGGTCACGGTTTTACCGGGTTTCAGCCGGTTTTACTGGTTTCAGCCGGTTTTACTGGTTTTTATCAAATCCGGGTTTTAAATCGAATCGGACTCGGCTTCTTCAGCGAGTCACGGTCGGACCGGTTCGACCGGCCGGTCCGATCCGGTTTTCAAAACACTGGTTGTTGTTGAAACTAATACAATGCTATTAAAGTTAAATTGATGTTTTCTTATTGTTTGGTTTTATAATAAAAATTATTTTATACAAAAATCTACCAATGATATTCGCCAAATTATTTTATTATTAATAACTCTTTTTTAATTAATTTATAATTAATAACGCTAAACGTAAGTTTTATGAATTTTAAAATGAGTGGATATTTATTTAATTCTATTATAAAAATGTATACATTCTTCAATTGATGAAATAATATAGAGTTGCCCATGTATTAGACTTTCAGTTGTTTCTCTCTAATTGTTTGTCGCAAATCTTAGTGGCTATCTAAAATCGAAATGGGTTTGAAAATCCCTCATTTTTATTGCCGAAATATGCTGAAATATGTTTGTGCCTAAATTACATTAAATTGCATTTAAAACACTTGATTATGATTGGTGCAATTAATGTGGCCGAAATTCATTTTAAAAAGACAATAAAAATAATGGCATTTCTATGTAATTATCTACAAAAACAAAGGGTAGAATCCTATTAGTGATTCTACTTTAATAGTATAGATGTTTATTTAAAAATATAAATATACATTTTTCTGAAATATTATTTTTTAAAAATATCTAAACAATTAAATAATTTCGTAATTGTTACTAAATAATTAATATACATTTATATTTATTTAATTTCGACTTATATACACAATATAAATTTATAATATTTTATTTATAGAATTATGAAATATAAAACTATACAGTAAATAAAATTAAATAACTTAACCTATTAATTAATTTTTAAAGTATAAAATTATATGAAAGTATAGAGTTACACAAAATAACAAATGTTCCTAGATTTTAAAATATACTGTAATATATATAAATTTATAAAATTAACATTACATAAATGATAATATATTATAATTTATCAAATAATATTTTTTAAAAACAGATAAACATATATTTACTTCATAAAAATAAAATATTTTTAGTTAACTGATCGATATTTTAATTACTTTATAGTATAATGATAGGAGTTAAGTTGATATTCTTACAATTATAGATTTTACTGATGTTTCTTCATTCGTACAATATGTTAATCAAATACTGGTACGGTATTAACTAACACATTAACTCATTTATATTTAAATAAAAAAAAATAAAAATTGATTAGTGTGAGACATGTTAAAAGATGTATTACTCCGTTTTAAATTTAAATTTGTTAAGATAAATTAAAACAAATACAAAACAGACCAAATAAACAGATTACTATATTTAATGATTATATAGTTATATTTATATATGATTAATTTTAATACAAAATATTATAGACACAACTGAACATATGTTATTCCGTAAAAAGTATTATAAATCAACGTAATACTTATCAAACTTAAAATGATTACTTTATTGAGTAAAACATTTTTTTTTTACGAACGGCTTGCATATATTTATAAGAAAGAAAGAAAATGTCTTTTACAAGCCCATGCCTATATGCATAGCTCTAGTCCATACCCAAGTTAGAAAGCCCATAGAAACCCATAGAGAACATACAACCCATAGAAAACATAGAATAGAAAATAGTAACCCATAGTAAAGATCAGAGGCCCAAACCCAAGTATCAGAACCGTCGTCTTTTTAGTTTTGCGTCGAGAGCCAAGCTTGCATGTACCTAGAAGACACCGCTTGAGAGTTGAATCGATAGCTGAGGAAGAGATCGGTGATCTGGCGGGTGATCAGTTTGGTTACCACTTCAGGGGAGCGATATTGCTGCGTGTGGAGCCTTTTATTCCTCTCCTGCCAGATCCAGTATGTCGTTGATTACCACCCAATCAAGATGAGCCTTTTCTTAATTTTACCTCCTTGTAGCGATTGCATCTGCAACAGAGTTTGATTCCACTGCCGCAGAGCAACAGAGTTTAATTTTAAAACATTTTTTTTAAATGATGACAATTTGCTATTGTATAAAACATCAAATGCTGTCGGGACCCACCTTTTAATTTTTTTTTTTGGGGGGGGGGGGGGTTGGAGTGGTATGGAACAGTTTAGATCATTTTTATAACTAATGTAAAATGGACGTGTTGGGAAATCCTCTAAGTGTTCCCGTCGGCGGAGCGACTCTAGGACGAATTTTCATCAACAACCGCTAGTACCACAAACAACAAACGCAATATTTGCCGTTGATAGTTACAAAACCAATAAAGCCTTTATAAGTGTAGTGTGTTTACGTTAAACCAGTGGAAATGAAATAAATTTGACTGCTAAATTTTATGTAGACTCATGAAATATGATAGTTTGGTGTTAGTGGTTTGTATATATTAATGGATTTGGAAATTCAAACCAAATTGGTTAATAACTGCGATAACATATTCTTTTGGTAATTTGAAATATATGTAAATTTTTTTTTCTAATTGAAAATTTTAGGTAAACAATATTATACTGTCAAGATATATGAAGGGTGTATTTGTGATATAACCAAAAAAAAAGTAAAATCAATTTTGTAGGGAAAATGTTAGAGAGAGATAAGAAAAAAAAAAAAGAGAAGAGAGGGTACTTTGGTTGGATAATGAATTATGTTTTTTTTTTGTATGGTTATCTCAACTGATTTCCCATATATAAACGAGTCAAAGGAACTTATCAGAAGGAAACGAAACCCTAAATAAGACTCCGCCAATGATGCTGAAGCAAACTGCGAAAAAGACTTTTCTAGGGCTACGGAGTTCGACGGCGGGGCGCCGATTCTACCACGAGAATGTAATAGATCACTTTGAAAATCCTAGGAATGTTGGGTCCTTCAAGAGGGACGATCCTGACGTAGGCACAGGATTGGTTGGATCTCCTGCCTGCGGGGACTTGATGACCCTCCAGATTAAGGTCGATGAGTCCGGTCACATCACTGATTCTCGATTCAAGACCTTTGGCTGCGGAGCCGCCATCGCCGCTTCTTCCGTCGGTATGCTTTTATCATTGAGCAGACTTGCTTTGTTTGATTTTCATTTTATATATATGTATTGTTTTTCAGCTTCTGAATGGATCAAGGGCAAAACGGTATCGGAAGTTATGACCATTAAGAACGCGTAAGTGCCCTTCTATGCCTCTGTTTCAGTTTTTGGATTTGAGTCTAGCTAGTGATATGATATTTGGTTTAAAACTTTGATCTAAAATGTATAAATGATGATGATTACATGATTTTTGAATTTCTCAGTAATACTAGTGTGCTCTAATTTTCCAGGGAAATCGCAAAACATCTTCGATTGCCTCCGGTCAAGCTGCATTGCAGTATGCTTGCTGAGGACGCCATCAAGTCCGCCGTCCAAAACTACAAGGAGAAGAAAGCAATTGCCGATGCCTATGTGGCTTGATTCTACGGATGATGATCCATGATTTTTACATGTGTACTGTTTAATTACTTGCTTCCAACAAGTAGCTCATAATGTTTATTAACTATTGGACTGGCATGTCCTGAGTTTTTTTTTAATGGAACGTTGCAGTGAGATCTTGATCATCATACTGAACGTTGCAGTCGAATACAAAAATAATTTGAGGAAAGTAAACACAAAGATGCACTTAAGGGGAATTTCACCCTAGAATGGTGTGAGTCATGTAACGACTACATAAATGACAGGACTTGGGTTCAACCCCCCCTCCCCCCCGCGTGAACCTTTAAATTCACCATCTCTCTAATAACCAATCAAAATGTCAACTAAATTAATGATAAAATAATTAAATAAATAAATAATGTCAATTTTAATAATGCTAATATCATTATTTAATTCATAAACTCAAACCTATATCCTAAATCCAAATTATAAACCCTAAAATTTTTAAATTATAAACCCAAACTCTATCTCCTAAACCCAAGTCTTAAACTCTAAACCCAAACCATAAATCATAAACCAAAAAACCTAAACTCTAAACCCAAAACTATACCCTAAGCTCAAATCCTATACCCTAAACCCAAACTCTAGACTCTAAACCCAAACCATAAACTCAAACCTAGAGCACATTTAGGGCATAGGGTTTGGGTTTAGTATTTACGTTTTGGGTTTAGAATCTAGGATTTGGGTTTAGGGTATAGGTTTAGGTTTAGAGTTCAGGTTTTTGGGTTTATGATTTATGGTTTGGGTTTAGGGTTTAAGATTTATGTTTAGGGTATAGAGTTTGGGTTTATAATTTAGAATTTAGGATTTAGAATTTGGATTTAGGGTATAGAGTTTGAGTTTAGGGATTAGATAGTGACACTAATATTATTAAAGTTGATACTATTTATTTTTTTAATTATTTTGGTTTTTGAAAAAATTATTTAATATTTTTAATCATTAATCTAGTTGACATTTTGATTGGTTATTATAGAGGTGGTGAATTTAAAAGTTCACCATAGGGGGTGAACCCAAGTCTTGTCCCTACATAAACCAATTGAGCTACTGAAATATCATTTACTCATTGGAAAAAAAACATGAACGTATAAATTTAACGGGAAAATTGCATTAATAATTCAAAGTGATATTTACTAACATTTTAAACTTGTAAAGTTTTTGACGACCACTTAAACCATCAACCTGACATTTGTATCACAAAAGAATTGAAATTTGACTCATAGGCGGATCCACACGGTAAAAAAGTGTTGCAGATGACACATGATATAAAAACCAGAAATGTAGACCTATGTATGGAAGTTAGGCTGGCTAATTTGGTTAAAGTAGGGAAGTCTAACACCCTAGAAACTTAGGTTTGAGGGTCTAAAATGTTCTTTTCCTTGTGATTCTTTTTATTGCTTCTTTTTATAACAGATATTTTCTAATTTTAATCCAAGTCTGACACATCTAATACAAATTCATAGGTCCGCCACTGATTTGATTTACTTGTTCATTAAAATCTAAAATGAATCAGAACTATCCATTTAAAGTAGAAAGTGATTATATGTCAATTTTTAATAAATAAAAAAATCATAAATTATATAAAAGTTGGATATTTTATTTTTATTAAATTTCTGATTTTATTTATTTCAATTATATAATTTTAATTTAATTTTCCGATTTTATTTATTTTATTTATTTTATTTATTTATTAAAAAATGAAATGTCATTACTTTCTAGTTGTAAATGAATAGTTCCAGTCATATTTCTGACTTGATGAACAAGTAAATCAGGTTGATGATTTTTTTTTGTGATACAAATGTCTAGTTGAAAATTTAAAATGATAGTAAAAAAATTTGGAAGTTTAAAGTGTCAGTGAATGCTATTTTGAAGAGTTTTAGGTGATTTCCTCTAAATTTAACTTGTGTCATACGACACTCTATTCCTCAACGTGAGTCCACCACTGCATGCCTCTAAAGATGCTCCTTGGATACTTAATCCATAAATTTACAGACAACTCTGAGAAAATTAGGGGTAGAGATAAACAGGAGATTAACTCTATATACCCCATGCCCTCTCAAAAATATTCACACTATCCCTTCCCTATTCATACTAACCCTTTTATCCCTCCCTTTTCCTTGCAATTACCTTACTCTCCTTCCTTCCTTTCTACACATCTCGATCATTCCCTCTCCCTTTCATCCTCTTTATTCTCCAATTAAATACCAACCATATTTCAACCACCTACATGGCCCACAAAGAAACCTTAACCAATCAGATTTTTTGTGCCCCACATGTCTCCTTCTCCCCTTCTTCATCGTTTTCTCTTTTTCCTCCATTGACGATTTTTGAAGCTCCAAAACAGATAATTCAGATTCGTTTTCCATGATTTTTTTGTGAAATTTACATTTAAATAACGTGTATATGATGGATAACGTTAACACTGTAAGATTTGATGAAAATTTGAGAGTTTTAAAACGATTTTTAAAACTATTTTTATGGATTTCAGGTATATTTTATATCCGTTTTTGATGAAACTTTTGCTGAAATATCAACTGTATATCTTGTCTACTGTAAAAACAAGAAGATCCGATGAAAATTTGTGAGTTTAAAAACGATTTTGAAAACTAGGTCTATAGATTTTAGGTATATTTTATGTCCGTTTTGATGTTTTTTTTGTGTGTAATTTCATTAGGATGAATTACACATTATGGGTAATGTAACATCCTAACAATTTCGTCCTTAAAAGATGATTAGTTAGTTGAAGAATAGATTCTGGGTACTACTAAGATAACTAATTTTACTAAGACAAAATAGTTTTACTGGTATTACTGGGATTACTATGTTGACAAGTTCGACTAGTATTACTCGTATTACTATGTATAGTACTGAAATGAATTAGTATTAGTAAAATAAGATAATATGGTGTCACAATCAATTTTAAACTTCTTAATAATTATACTTCTATTTTATTTCAGGAAAAATGCAGAATCCGCATTGCACAATTCTATGTTTTGATTATGGAGGATATTATATGAAGGATGGGGCTGAAATAAAATGGGTCTCGGGAGATGGTGATGGAGAAGATGAAATTCACACGATTGTGTTGAAGAAATCAGTGGAGGAGGTCACTTACTCTGGTTTGGTTGGTGGTATTTGCAGAAAGATAAAGGTAGATGAATCTAAGATGGAAGTGAAGATTAGTTACTTTCCGATGCTATTGTATTCGTACAAGCCATCATATATCCGGAATGATGAAGACGTTTTTGGTTATCTACTGCAAGTAAATCACGAGATGTGTAGAAATGTTCTACATGTGGAGTTCAGCAATAAAGAAGTGCAACTTTCAGAAGAGGATGATGAAACAGATGATGTCTATGTTGGTCTATCTGATAGAGAGGCTGCTGATAGAGAGACTACTAATTTTGAGGCTGGTGATGAAGATGGTACTGAGAATGATGGAACTGGTAACGAAGGTGTTGGTGGTGTGCTCACTTTTGACGAAGACATTGAGATGCATGATGGTGTGTATCAGCCACGGGATGATGGTATGGATTTGGTTTTAGGTCAGGAATTTATAACCAAGGATGCAGCAAAAGTTCTTATTCAGACTGCTTCATATCAGAAATGTTTTGAGTTTGATATAATTAAGTCAGATACAAAAAGATATGTGGTTAAATGCCGAGGAGCCAAAGAAGAAGACTGCAAGTGGTTTGTGCGAATTGCAAAGTTAAAAAATGGTGATCTTTGGACAGTTAGAAGCTTCATCAACCAGCATACATGTTCTGTTGTTACTACTAGAACACTGCCTGATAGAGAAGCCACTGATAGAGAGACTACTGATAGAGAGGCAACTGATATCGAGGCTGGTGATAAAGATCATACTGAGAATGATGCAACTGATAATGAAGGTACTGGTGGTGTGCTAACTCTTCAAGAAGGAATTGAGGTGCATGTTGCTGTGTGTGAGCCACGGGATGATGGTATTGATTTGGAATTAGGTCAAGAATTTAGAACCAAGGAGGAAGCAAAAGTTCATATTCAGACGGCCGCACATCAGAATTGTTTTGAGTTTGATATCATTAAGTCGGATGCTAAGAGATTTGTGATTAAATGCAGAGGAGCCAAAGAAGGATGTAAGTGGTTTGTACGAGTTGCAAATTTGCATAATTCAGATCTTTGGACGGTTAGAAGCTACATCAAGCAGCATACATGTTCTGTTGTTACTACAAGAACACTGCGTAATAGAAGGAAAGGCACAGCACATATCTGTGCATCTCTTTTGGCCAAAGATTATCCTGGTACATTTGACACACCAGTTCCCAAAGTTCTTATCGATTTGGTTCATCGCAAGGTTGGTGTGGCAGTATCATACACAACGGCATGGAGAGCAAAAAGAGAAGCTGCTAATGAAGTGAGAGGAAGTCCAGAAGAGAGTTTTACTTTATTGAACTGTTATCTACACATGCTAAAGGAGAAAAATATTGGCACAAGAAGTAGTGTGGTAGTGGATGAGGAAAACAAATTCAAGTACCTGTTTTTTGCCCTTGGAGCTAGCATAGAAGGGTTTCGGGCGATGCGGAAAGTCCTCATTGTGGATGGAACACACCTCAAGAATGTCTATGGTGGAGTTCTCCTTGTCGCGACTGCTCAGGATCCCGATCATCACCATTACCCAATTGCGTTTGGTGTAGCAGACGGCGAGAATGATGAAAGCTGGACATGGTTTATGGAGCAGTTGAAATTAGCGATAACTGATGTCCCCGGATTGGTGTTTCTTTCAGATAGAAACAGAAGCTTGATCAAGGCAGTGCGTCTAGTATTCCCTGAGGCCGAACATGGGTATTGTATATGGCATTTGTCTCAGAATGTTAAAGGCCACGTCCATAACAACAAAGATACTTGTGCGTTCAAGTTTAGAGAATGCGCATACGCTTATACAGTGGCTGAGTTCAAGTATCTTTATGACGCTTTTCGCAGGAAGTATCCAAGCGCAGCGGTCTATCTTGACAAGAGTGTTGAAGAGAAGAAATGGGCTAGATGTTACTTTGAAGGAGATAGGTACAATGTTGACACCACCAATTCAGTAGAATCTTTTAATGGTGTTATTAAGAATGCGAGAATGTACACCTTACTGCCAATGTTTGATTTCATCATTGCAAAAATGGCTGAATGGTTTAACAAGTATAGGAAGAAGGCAGCTGAAGTACCGGTCACAGTGAAGCTTGTGCCTATTGTGGAAGACGTAATGTCTATAAGATGTGTTCAAGCAGGGTTTCTCACGGTTGATGAGTTAAACAGCTTCTTTCTTGAGTACAGTGTGCATGGTGCTGACGGGAAGGTTTATACAGTCGATATGGCTAGGTACACTTGCAGCTGTGAGCAATTTGATAAAGACAAATACCCATGTGTGCATGCAGTAGCGGCTGCCACATTCATGACTAGTAAGGCAGGAAAGGAACTCCATCTATCTGAGTATTGCTCTAAGTACTATTTGGTAGAGCAATGGGCTTTGGCTTATCACAGGACAATATATCCTGTTCCTCATATGTCTGATTGGGTTGTACCAGAAGAAGTTAGAGCAAAGAAAATACTTCCTCCGGATTTTGAAGTCAAGAAAGGAAAACCACAACAAACAAGGTTTCCATCTGTAGGAGAATCTCGTGGAAGAGGAAAAAGAGGCAGGGGAGGTGGTAGAGGGAGTGGCAGAGGGAGAGCCAGAGGCACGGGTAGAGCCAGAGGAGAAGGTCTTGCAGCGTATTTTGAATGTGGAAGTGGTTCCAGTTCAGGTGTTTGATTATTTTATTATGTGTTATTTGGACTACTAGGATGTACTGGTATTATTATGTATTATTTGAACTACTAGGAATTACTGGTATTATTATGTATTATTTGAACTACTAGGAATTACTGGTATTATTATGTGTTATTTGAACTACTACGAACTACTGGTATTATTATGCGTTATTTGAATTACTAAGATTTACTGGTATTATTATTTGTTATTTAAACCATTATATGTATTATAGTTTATGATGTAAAATTAGACAATTTTGGTGATTATTTTCAATGCGTAAACTATGTATATAATAACTACGTAGATTTAGACTATTTTTATGCTTGTTTTCAATAGTTAAAGAAAAGCTTGTTTTCAGTTTTCCAAAAAACTTCTTTAACTTTCAATGGTAGTGTGTGAATGGTTCAAGTATAGTAAGCAACATGAAACAAAATACGTATTTCTGGTAAACTTTTTATGTAAATGTCTTAGTTTACGATACCTATGGTATAAAAGTAATTGTTTTACTACGAAACATTCTATTTAGTGATTGTTTAACTAGAAAAACGTAAAAATTGCCAAAATATTACTATGTGGATAGCAGTATTACTAACACCTTGAAGATTACCATGTATTACTAAGTGTTAAATATAATACTAAATATTTATATGGCGGCTGCACGTTTAGCATGTGTTTATTTTTTAAATATTATATATATTTTGGCATTTATCATGTGTTTATTTTTTAAATATTATATATATTTTGGCATTTTACATGTGTTTTCCATTGTTCTCAGTAAACCCAGTAAATCCAGTTATCCAACTTACTCATTTTTGGGCATAGTAACACCTGTAAATTTAAACATCCAAACCTGTCTTTTACAACAAACCAACAACCAAAAGCATTACAAGTTTTAAACATCCAAAAGCATTACAAGTTTTAAACATACCAACATTCAAAATACTTAAATTAACATCCTAAATACATAAGCCTTCTCTTAAGCCTAAACCTTTGTTTTAGGCTTTTTCCCTGCCGTGAAAGGAGTCTGCACCCACTTTGATGGTTCAGTCTTTCTCTTCCCCTTCTCTTAGATGCCTGTGGTGTGCAATCACTCTTCTTTGGTCTGCCCCTCTTAGGTGTCGGTTTTCCATACGCCATTGTCTTCTCCTTGCATCTATGTCTGATCCCAGGCCTCCTAGCTTCCTTATTCCCATCCGTCCTCTCCTCATTGGTACCATCTTCACAGGCATTGCAAGCGACCATGACCCACCTTTGCTTTTCTTCCTCGGTATATTCCTCAATTTCTCGTGTCTGTTCCTCAACTTCTCCTGTCTGTTCCTCAGTCTCTTCTTCCACAACTTTCTCAGCCTCTTCAGTCTCTTCTTCCACAATTTTCTCACTAGTTTTTTCCTCTGCTTCCACAGCTTTTCGGGCTTCCATCACTGCTGCCCAAGTGGTTATTGGAGAATTAACTACTCTCCTTGCAGCCATTGCCTTAGTCCTACCACCAGAAGGTGTTGTTGGAGTTTGATGTGCCTCAACCCGAAGCTCTTTGATCGGCGACTCAAAATGAGGCTGTTTGATCGGAGATCCAAAATGAGGCTCTTTGATCGGAGACTCAACCCGAGCTTCACTGATCTCTGCCGCAACCCGAGGCTCACTGATCTCTGCTGCAACCCGAGCCTCACTGATCTCTGCCGCAACCCGAGGCTCACTGATCTCTGCTGCAACCCGAGCCTCACTGATCTCTGCCGCAACCCGAGGCTCACTGATCTCTGCTGCAACCCGAGCCTCACTGATCTCTGCCGCAACCCGAGGCTCACTGATCTCTGCCTCAACCATAGGCTCTTCTTGACTGTTCTCAATTACTTCCTCACTGGTTTCAACCTCTTCTTGATCCTCCATCACTTTTCCTCCAACCTCTTCTCGATCCTCCATCAAACTCCTCCACAGTTCATCATCCTTCATTCGGTTCAGCACTTGTTCTTGCTCATCACCGTTTTCCTCATCAGCCTCACTGTTTTCCTTGTCTTTATTACCCTCACCCTCGCTTTTTTCAGCTTCTTCTTCACCCTCACCGCTTTTCCCAGCTTCTTCCTTGTCTCCCTTATTCTTCGCTGTTGTGCCATAATCCCCATAATTCCCATGATCCCACTGTCGAAAATCCATGTCTTCACCATGATTCTTCTCTTCACTTAGCTTACTCTCAATAGAAGTTAGCCTTTCTTCCATTTTACTCATCCTCGAGTCAATGGACTCCAGCTTTGCCTCCACCGTAAAGTTAAGACTGGCAAATGCTGTTCCCATGAACTCCACTAGCCTCCCTTCCAGACCTTTCAAGATCAAATCTAAACCGGTTTGAGAGGATGATCCTTCTGCCAACTCCACCTTTGCTTTGTCTTTCTTTTTTGGAAACACTCGTGCAGCTTGATCTAACTCATACAACTCTTCCCACCAAATAGTCTTCTGCTTCACATTTAACCAGTAGTTCCATGTATCACTTTGGCTGCCTTGACGATCATAGTCTCGCTCCTCATCAATGATACGAGCCAGCATAATTTCCTCACCCAAAGTTGGAACCAGCACACTATTAATATCCTGAAAATAAACAATAAATAACAGCAGTTAATTTTTTTTGTTCTACTAGCTTCTACTATAAGTCTATAAATGCATACATGTACCTTTGTTTCTCCAAGCGCATCATATATGTCTTCCAAAGGATAACCCCTCAGACTGGTTTTTATAAACCGGCTCTTGCACATCCTTGGACAGTCTTCACTAGGGTTCTCTGAGTGATTCTGAACTTTTTCCCAAGAGCAGGAATACACTCGAAAGCAAGAACCTAGTATATCCAATGTCACAGTGTAAGATATTCAATTATATAACAATAAAAAATTCACAAAACTACATGATTTACCTCTAAAGGGATTATGAAACCAGGAAAGCCGCATGTCTCATTCACTTCACCTTTCAGATGGTTCATCACATGCTTAATCTCCTTTATTGCATCCTCAAATGTAAGACGGCCCCATGGAAATGATATGCAAGCGTCCAAATCCTCCACTATCCTTAATATGAAGGAGTCTAAAGGTCTTGTATCGTTTGGCTTCCCTCTGATAACCCGACCAAGGAAATACAAGACTGTCATCTTCAATCTATCTGGACACGGCGCCATAGACAACATCTTCTGCTCCACATCACTGATGGTGATCTTAGTTACGTCATGGAAGTAATAATCCACAAACTTATGACTCCCGAGCTTCTCATAGTTCCTCGGATACTCCCTGCAGTCTAAGCCAGAGATGAGGGCATGCTCCCTCATAGAATAGCGGATGGGTACACCATTAACCGCAAACCATGCAACATCATCTTCTGGAGTACAAATTGTGCGCAGGAGTAGCATCCACATCCCTTGGAGCTTCAGGTTTGGTTCATCTGGCATGTGGAAGAAATGTCGAAATTGAGGATGACTTCTGAACCATTCAGCCTCAGGCTTAAGCTTCTTCTTGATCTTCTCTACTGTCTTGGTCACAAAGCACTTTGTTTGTATCTTGCAAGTCTGAGCGAACTCACTGCTTTTGAAGTAGAACTCAAGGGGTTGCATTGGTTGCATTTCCTGCAATTAAAATACATATATACATGTTAGTACTATTAATTACTAACAATGGCAATGATTCCAAAATATATTTACCTCAAACGATGGAGCAGACATGTCTTCACTTTCAGACCCAGATGAAACTGAGAGCGAGTGTATACTCGGTTCTCTCACTGGTGTACTCTTCTTCTTATTTTTCTTCTGCGCTACTCCCTTTTTTACATTTGAGACCGGAGGTTTTCTGATTCTAAGAGACTGACGACGCCTTTCATTGGAGACTTGCCTTTGATTTCCCTTCATAACTTCCCTGTACAAGACATTACAACAAACAACATCAATTAAGTGGTCTCATCAACAACACAATTCATCTTCGGAAATCAATTTTATCAACAACAATTTGATCAATTCAATCCGCAAAATCAATTTTATTAACTCAATCCGCAAAACAACACAAACCAATCCGCAAAACAACAACACAACTGAACTTCGAAAATAAATTTTATCAACTCAATCCGCAAAACAACAACACAACTCAACACAATAGAACAACAAACTAATGACTTACCACAAGGAACGAAGACTTCTCGAGTTAATTTCGACGAGGAAGGAAGAAGAAACAAAGCGCTACTCGACTTAGGTTTCAGAGGGTTTTAAATCGCAAAGAGAAAGTTGAGACACGAGAAATGAGAGAGAGAGTTGGACGTTTGATGGATTCTCGGTTTAGATCCAGGAGAACAAGAAACAGATTCAATCGATCATAATCTCCCTTTAGGGTTTCGAGAGAGAGTCGAGAGAGGAGTTAGATCGGAGAAAATGAGAGAAGTTAGAGGAGGAGGAGATTAGAAATTAGCATAACGACATCGTTTAGGTTTAGGGTGGGTCGGGTTTTTGGGTTAGCTTAGGGTGGGTCGGATCTTGAGGTTGGGTTAAGTAAATACCGAAATTAATAAATGGGTAGTTTGTAATTAGCCACTTTTTTCATTTAAAAAAAATTAATATTAAAATATGGGGAGATTGGAGGATTTTATTGAGGGGTATGGGGCATGTCGAGTTAAAGTCCAGATAAACAAGAAAATACTCTTAGTGCCTCTCTTTTTGTTTTCTTGTGATTTTTTTAGTCTCAAACATACATGTAAATTCTTCTCTTGGTGCGGAATTAGGAGACCCATATGCATTTACATTTGATACATTGTTGTTTTTGACAGGACACTGTTCAAAAGCTCATAGTCAGATTTTTTCTCAAATGGTGGATGCCACTACCTACAGTTTTTAGGATATGATCTCAAACCCATTGATTCTATCTTGGATCCTACAAAACTCCAAAAAGTTTTCAGATATGACTGGAGACTGAGAAACAACGAGGAGGTAAAGCATATATATATCTTGCAGTTTCCGAGAGCAAGTTACAGACACGCCATAGCAGAGTGGAGTAAAACACCCTTTGTCAATAATCATAACAAGATCGTGGAGTTACATGACGCATTAGCCAAGGCGATGTCCAACCTGACTTCAGACGACTCTCTTATGTCGACCCTCAATAAGAAGCTTATCTAGGCTTACATGGGTGAAGAGGAGTAATGAAAGCAACGAAGTAGACAACTATGGTTGCTTTAGGGGACGAGAACACATGTTACTTCAATGCTTTAACAAAGGAAAGAAGAGCTAAAAATAGAATCTATGTCATTGAGGAGTGAGGACCCCTCGGCAACCCATGGCCCTTATGGCTTTTATGCCAGCTTCTTCCAGTTAAATTGGCAAATTATGGGACTTGCAATTAATATTCAAAGAAACTTAGAGTTTCCTCATTTCAGAGATCCTACCATGATCCGTCAATGAAACACACATACAAATAATTCCAAAAATTTTAAGCCCTAAAATAGTCTGTCAATATAAACCTATTTTCCTCTGTAAAGTTTATTACAAGACATTATCTAAGATTATGGAACTGTTCTTGAAGCACCCATTTCTGAAAACTCATATGCTTCATAGCTAGAAGGGAAATTATTGACAATTTTCTGACTACGCAATGTACTCCACTTCTTCACAACTTCCACGGCTAAGAAGTTCTTCGCAATAGCTGTAAAAACTGACATTAGAGTTAGTGTCAGTAATAATACCAAGACGAAACTAGTACAGTAAAGCAAGAAGAAAAGATCGAAGAAAGTGTTTCACTGATCAATGGAGCATAAGTACAACATATGTTTGTAAACCCCAGTTCTAGCTTCATGCTTCTTTTGTCAAAAAGCGAATAACAGTCTTTCCTCGTCAACAGTAGGTCGTAATCATTTGTATCTCCCTATAGTAGAGAATGCATAAAGACAGTTACTTACTCTTTCCTCGTCACCAATAGGTTGTGAAAAGGTCCCCTCAATGTGTAATTCGCCGGGGAGATCCATTGTTTCCATACATCTTCATTCTCTATAGAGAAGTTCTCTATGGCCTCTGCATAATAAAAATCACAAACATATGGCTCTCTAGCTTGTAATAAAATTGTGAGAAAAACAAGAATAAATCACCTGCTGTTTGCAGACGATCAAATCCTCATTGTTTCTCAGCTTTGAATTCTGTCCTACAAAAATATGAAGCAACCTCAGGTCAGATAATGAACACCAATATAGTGAAAGGAATATGTAGCGAATAAGGGGAAGTAAATATTGAATCTTTCAGCTTTAAAATACCTAATGAGGTGAGGATTCGTGTAAAGAATCAACTAGGCATTGAGAAAGAGGGAGGGTTGGCAAGTACCTTGGTCTTCTTAAACATATATAAAAAGGAGATCTCTTTGAATATATTGTTGACAAAATGAAGAAAAAATCTATCAACTGGTCAACATGATTCATCTCCACGGCTGGGAAGGCTATTATGCCACAGTCTGTGTCTTCTTTCCAACTGCCTGTCAGCTGCAATAAAATACAGCCAGTTCTACGTGATTTTGATGGGACTCAACTGATGGGAAGAAAAACTATCTGATGGGATTCATTAGAAAATCTTACCAAACTGAAAAGCCTAGGATTTATTCTGCGACATCCAACTTTTCAATCAAACCTTCCTTACCAAAATAATATTGAGATTAATAACAAAACCGGACTCCCTCTTGTCTCGCATCCAAATAGGGAAGTACTTCCCTTCTTCAAAAACATAACGACAATCTAATTTTCACGTGGATGAAAGGCCATCCTTCTGGGACGTGACTCTGGCTCGAACCACTTGACCCTAATCAGTGAGATTCTTTCAAACCTACTCTACTCTCTGGTCCTCAAGAATTTGGATCAATCTTCCCTTCTACAGAGTGATAGAGATACAAGTCTACTGGGCCGAGTGTCACAAGAGGCCCAGCTTGCAACAAACATATCAGAGCCCAAGTCAAAGACTCTCTCTCAAGACAAGTCTCTTCTCCAACGGTCATCGACTGCAAACAGAGCTCACGTCCAAAGGTGTACGGATGTTTAGAACTTGCCAAAAGAAAACCGATTTGAGCTATTCTTATCCATTGAAGTTTGACTGCTTTACAGGCTGTCAGAGATAAGGTTGCTCTAAGGATCTAGATTGTTCCTAGGGCTTTGACCGCTTTGTATATAATGCTCTGTAATCTCCTCTGTAAAACTCATTCAGTAAAGTCGTATTATTCAGAGTCCTTTCTGTCTCTTGTGTTCATTCATATGGTATCAGAGCCATTAATACCTTAACAGGTCCCTGATGGCAGATCCTTATCCGTTTCCAAGTAAAGTTCACATCTTGAGCTCGGTTACCCTCAAGCTCAACGATAGGAACTACTTACTCTGGAAGACGCAATTCGAATCTCTCTTGTCCAGTCAAAAGCTTATCGGCTTCGTCAATGGTGGTGTTACTGCTCCTGCTCCTACTGTCACGGAGGTCAGAGATGGGGTCAACGTCGACATGCCAAATCCTCTGTATGAGTCCTGGTTCTGCACTGACCAACTGGTCAGATCTTGGCTGTTTGGCACTCTCTCCGAAGAAGTGCTTGGGTACGTTCACAACCTCACCACGTCTCGCGATATCTGGTTGAGTCTAGCTGAGAACTTCAATAAGAGTTCATTGTCCCGTGAGTTTACTCTTCATAGGAACCTTCAACTACTTACAAACAAAGGCAAGTCGTTGGAGGTTTACTATCGAGAGTTCAAGTACCTCTGTGATGCTCTCAGCTCCATTGGCAAGCCAATTGAAGAGTCTATGAAGATATTCGGCTTCCTCAACGGGCTTGGTAGAGAGTTTGATCCTATTACCACTGTCATCCAAAGCTCTCTCACCAAGTTCCCACAACCCTCTTTCACTGACGTTGTCTCCGAAGTTCAAGGCTTTGCCTCTAAGCTCCAGTCCTACGATGATGCCTCCACTGTCTCCCCTCATCTTGCCTTCAATACGCAACAGTCCCAACCCTCACCTGGTGTGCGTCCTGCAGCTCCAAGCTACAACCCACAACACCGAGGCAGAGGCCGTGGAGGCTACTACAGAGGACGTGGAGGCTACTCGACTCGTGGGAGAGGTTTTGCTCAACACCAAACTCCAACTAATACCACTGGTGAACGCCCGAAGTGTCAGATTTGTGGGCGTATGGGTCAGACAGCGTTGAAGTGCTACAACCGCTTTGACAATGCATACCAGAGTGCTGAAGCGTTCAATGCCATGAAGTACACTGATGAACATGGCAGAGACTGGTATCATGACTCTGGAGCTACGGCACACATCACCTTTGATGCTCAGAACCTGCAAACGTCTCATCCCTATGAAGGAGCGGATGCAGTAATGGTTGGTGATGGTGCCTATATACCCATTACGCATGTTGGAGCTACAAACATCACCTCTCCTTCAGGTACTATCCCTCTAAATGAAGTGCTTGTTTGCCCTCAGATTAAAAAATCTCTGCTCTCTGTCTCAAAGTTGTGTGAAGACTTTCCGTGTAGAGTCTTCTTTGATCTTAACAATGTGTATGTGATTGACCTCAAAACTCAGAGGGTGGTGGCAAAGGGTCCTCGAAATAAAGGACTATATGTGCTGAAGAGTGATGAGTTTGCAGCTTTCTACTCAACGCGTCATGTTGCAGCTTCGGAAGCAGTATGGCATCAGCGTCTTGGGCATTCAAATCTCAGAGTTCTTCAGCATCTACAAGCCTGCAAGGAGATACAAGTCAATAAGAGCAACACTTCTTCCATTTGTGAGCCTTGCCAAATGGGAAAGAGTAGTCGTCTTCAGTTTTCTACTTCTAGTTCTTCTGTTTCAGAACCTTTAGAGTGCATCCATAGTGATCTTTGGGGACCCTCCCCTGTTGCATCAAATCAGGGTTTCCGTTATTATGTAGTCTTTGTGGATGAGTACTCTCGTTTTACTTGGTTCTACCCTTTGAAATATAAAGATGAGTTCTAGTCAGTGTTCATTGGGTTTCAGAAGTTAGTCGAAAATCAACTCAACAAGAAAATTAAAATGTTTCAATCTGATGGGGGTGGTGAGTTTATGAGTAACAAGTTTAAGGATCATCTACGTCTCCATGGCATTCATCACCGAGTGTCTTGTCCGTATACTCCTGAGCAAAATGGTATCTCAGAGAGAAAGCACAGACATCTAACAGAGCTTGGAATGTCTATGATGTTTCATAGCCACTTACCTCTGCATCATTGGGTAGAGGCGTTTTATACAGCTTCCTACATCACCAATTTGCTTCCTAGTCTGACCAAGAAGAAGGTTTCTCCAGTTGAGATGCTTCTGAAGACGAAACCGGACTACTCTCATCTTCGTGTCTTTGGGGCTGCTTGCTATCCGTACCTGAGACCAGTTGCTGATCACAAGATGGAACCTAAGTCACTGCAGTGTGTCTTCTTAGGATATAGTCCTCATTACAAGGGCTATCGATGTCTGTATCCTCCAACAGGAAGGGTATACCTATCACGTCATGTCGTCTTTGATGAAGACTTGTTCCCTTTCAAGGAAAATTACAAGTCTTTGGTCCCACGCTACGAGACTACTCTGCTCAAAGCTTGGCAACAAGCTACGTTTCCACCACTGAAACAGACTGATGATCGATGTGTTCGGTTCCTACCCCTTCCTGCAAGTCCTGCAGTGCCTCCACCTGCTGTTATACCTCCTCCAACCCCTCCTCCTATCAACGATGATGCACTAGACCATGAGCCTGATGCAGAGCCTCCAGTGGTAGTGCCTCCGGGTGTTGCAGCAAATGTGCATCCTATGCGCACCAGGGCCAAATCAGGCATCCAAAAGCCTAACACGCGATATGCTTTGTTCACTTCAGAGTTTGTTCCTGAGATTCCGAAGAACATCAAAGAAGCAATAAGTCACCCGGGTTGGAATGCAGCAGTTTGCAAGGAAATGACCAACATTCATATGTTGGATACATGGAGTTTGGTTCCTGCGACATCTGATATGAACATCTTGAGCAGCAGATGGGTCTTTACTATCAAGTTTGGTCCAGATGGTAAGGTGAAAGAACTAAAGGCTCGACTGGTCTCGAAACGTTTAGTCCGGTTGTGAGAACAGCTACAATATGTATTGTTCTTAACGTTGCTGCAGCAAAGAACTGGTCCATCAGACAACTAGATGTATCTAGTGCATTTCTTCATGGAGACTTAAAGGAACCGGTCTACATGTATCAGCCTCCCGGGTTTGAAGATCCAAACCGGCCTCATCACGTCTGCAAACTCACTAAAGCTCTGTATGGTCTCAAGCAAGCTCCTCGTGCTTGGTTTGATACCTTCAGTGAGTTTCTGATTGACTTTGGCTTCACCTGCAGCAAGTCTGATCCGTCTCTTCACTTATCATCGTGACAGGAAGACACTTGTGCTCCTTCTCTATGTCTATGATATACTTCTGACTGGCAGTGATGAGTCCCTTATTCAAGCTCTCATTGCCTCGCTGAACAATCGTTTTCTGATGAAGGACCTTGGCAAACCAAAGTACTTTCTGGGCATTGAAATCATTGAACATGATGGAGGCATGTTTCTTCATCAAGCTGCTTATGTCAAGGATATTCTTCAGCAAACAGCAATGTCAGACTGTAATCCTGTTGCAACTCCTCTTCCGCTACGCCCTGAGTTTGATGACTCTCCCCTGTTTGAAGAGCCTACGTATTTTCGAAGCATCGCTGGCAAACTACAGTATCTGACAATCACTCGTCCGGATATACAATATGCAGTTAACTTTGTTTGCCAACGGATGCATGCTCCAACGGTTGCTGACTTTGGCTTCTTGAAAAGAATACTCAGATACATCAAAGGAACTCAGCACCTTGGGTTACACGTCAACAAGCTGACGACTCTGCAACTCTCCGTCTACTGTGATAGTGACTGGGCCGGGTGTAAGGAGACCAGACGATCCACAACTGGCTTCTGTACACTGCTTGGTCCTAATCTGCTCTCCTGGTCAGCAAAGCGATAGGCAATGGTCTCAAGATCATCAACAGAGGCCGAATATAGAGCCTTGGGAGCCACTGCTCAGGAGATAGCTTGGATCTCTTTCCTCCTGCGCGATCTTGGTATCAGTCAGCCTCATGCTACGATGTTACTCTGTGACAATCTTTCTGCAGTCTACCTGAGTGCCAATCCTGCAATGCATAAGCGCTCTAAGCACTTTGACACATATTTTCACTACATCAGAGAACAAGTAGCGTTGGGGCTGATTGAGACTAAGCACATTCCGGCTGCGCTTTAGATTGCTGACATCTTTACCAAATCTTTGCCTCGCCGTGCCTTCATGGAATTGCGTGACAAACTTAGCGTTGGGACTCCTCCCACCTCAAGTTTGAGGGGGAATGATAGAGATACAAGTCTACTGGGCCGAGTGTCACAAGAGGCCCAGCTCGCAACAAACATATGAGAGCCCAAGTCAAAGACTCTCTCTCAAGACAAGTCTCTTCTCCAACGGTCATCGACTGCAAACATAGCTCACGTCCAAAGGTGTACGGATGTTTACAACTTGCCACAGCAAAACCGATTTGAGCTATTCTTATCCACTGAAGTTTGACTGCTTTACAGGCTGTCAGAGATAAGGTTGCTCTAAGGATCTAGATTGTTCCTAGGGCTTTGACCGCTTTGTATATAATGCTCTGTAATCTCCTCTGTAAAACTCATTCAGTAAAGTCGTATTATTCAGAGTCCTTTCTGTCTCTTGTGTTCATTCATACAGAGTCTCCATCAACATCTTTTCATACATCTTCTCATATATCTCCTGAGAAAGTTTTCACCATATCAATATCTTCAGCCAGAGAATGCGAAAGAAGAGCCCAACTTGGTTCTGCTCCCCATACTACTAGACCTCGTTACTTCTCCACCCTTTCAAGCCTACCCATCTGATCTCACTCAACTCACACATATTTGGCGTCGCTCAGATTCGCAAAACCTCATCGAAACTATTAACCAGTATGAAGACAGTCAGAACTATATTGAGTCTTTCCGGACATCGTCGCTTTTCATTAATTTTTCAAAACTTTAAAGGGGCATTCTTTTTTGGAGCTCATTTAATGCAATTTTTTAGATGTTTCTAAAATAAATAAATAAAGGGCTATGTAAAACAATAATAAACCTTTGAATGTGGGCTGGCCCATGGGCTTTATGAATACCCGAGAAAGTTTACGACATTACGTCCGATTTCCAGCCACTATGCTTGCTTTGACTAGAGCTTGACCTCTGCTCCCGGTGAAGGAACGACACAGAGAAAGAGAGAGAGGGAACACGAAAACTCGTCAGCTAACAGAAAGTTTGAGCGGAGATGAGTACCATGAAGTTCTGCCGCGAATGGTATAAACAAATTTGTTTCTACAATTCTTCTGCTTCCTCTACTCAAAGTTCTGATTTTAGGTTTTCATCTCTTAGCATTGTCGTGTCTGAATCCGTTTCGGCTACTGCCACTTAGTTCGTCGAAGTTCTGTCGTTTTGCCTATGCTGTCAAATCGACTAAAAGCTCCTATCTTGCTCTCCATCTTACGAACCTTTTATTTTATTTTTTTGTATGTTTCTTTGTTTTCAGTAATAACATACTATATCCCAAGGAAGACAGGGAGCAATCGATACTCCTCTACGCCTGCCGTAATCGCGATCACCAGGTTTAATTTTGTGTTCCATGGCTTTCTTTTGAATGAAATTAGGGTTCCATGGCTTTTATGCCTTAATGTGATTTGATTTGAAACTCTTTTGGTGTATCTGTAAGAGGTTTATTTAACGATGCCACTACGCACTATTGCTGTTTGATAAACTGATGCCGTTTCCTCTTTGTCCTTTTCTTAAGAGTCTGGAGACTCAAATGTAAGAAGTTGAGATTAGAACACGAGAGACGAGAATTTAACTGAGTTTAGAAATCCACAGTCCAGCTCATAGTCCTTGTTACAGGGGTCCTGAGCCTGATTGGTTATGATAATGCTTACATTTCATTCATTCTGAACAAATGCATGATTCAATAGCATTTAGATGCCATGAGAGATCATATGCTGTGCAGTTTAGCTTATTGTTGGATTTTCTAACCCAAATTAGTTATCTTTCATGCCGATTGTTAGTAGATAGATTGCCGCACTCTTGTTACTTACCTTACCTTACGAGGTCTGCTACTTAGTTTAGTGTTGTTGTGCCAACTGTTTGCAGCAAAGCAGCGGATGACAACTGTGTTTACAGAAACGAGGTTCACCATTCAGTTAGTGAACAAACTCAGATCCTCTCTGACGTTGCCTCTGACCCCACTCTTCCCCGCACCAAGGCCGTCCGCTGCGCCAAGTGTCAACACGGCGAAGCTGTCTTCTTCCAGGTGAATGATGTCTCATTTAGTTATTCTTTTTTCTTGTGTTATTTACCTCGTGTGTGTGATTGAATATTGCAGGCTACTGCAAGAGGAGAAGAAGGAATGACCCTGTTCTTCGTTTGCTGCAACCCTAATTGTGGCCATCGCTGGAGAGAATAGAACTAGTACTAGTTTACATTGATTTCCCCTCTGTACCGTGTTCTTGACTTCCTCTGCTGGAAACGTTTTAGTTTGGAGTTTTCTATGTGCACAAATAAATATGAATACTGTGACGGCTGTTCTTGATTTTTCAGGGTCTTTTGTGATAATTTAAGTTTTACCTCGGTTCAATTATTTATTTTCTCATTTATTTGGGGGTCAATCGGAAAATAAGTCGTTATCCATGGGGTTGAAATTTTAGTACGTGGAAATTGGCACAAGTTTTTTGGTCCGCATGGCTGCATGTGCACTGCAACAATCCATTACGGAAGATATTTCTGTTTTTGTATAAAAAAATGAAGATGTCCAAAAAAGTATAAGAAAATGTAAACTTTTGATCTGCAACACCTACATAATGATATAACGTTACCGATTACATATTCGCCTAATGCAATTTTTGATCAAGTACTTACATTAGTGAAAGAAGGAACAGTTTGAAAGGCCGTTACTTTACTTGTCCTCGTTAAAAACATAGTTTATATCCCACTAAAACACCTTCATTAGATGACAAAAAAACACCTTCATTCATTTTTTATTTTTTAAACAGAAATCATTTTTTTTTATGTCTGGCTGATTATGCTATTCCAGCGTCAAAAACATTGCATAGATGATTATACATCTGATAATTTTACCTTCTTTGAAAATACACATCTGCCTGTATCACTTTGATCGAGCTGTCTTATGAGATCCATTTTCAACAATACACTTTGCACTATGTTGAAGACCTTTTGTAATTATTTTCTCCATAATCTGAGTAATTTTGTGTGTTCTGGAGTGTGATCCCCAATTTCCTATTATAGAACATTAATAAACATTTAGTCAAACCACTAAACTAAAAAGGTTTCCACTCTTTTCATTTGTTTATAAACATAAATTTTCTTTCTACTAGATTAGTTCTCATTTGAATACTTACTTTCCTTCTATGTAACTTTTTCGGGCATTTTCTTTCTAGAACAAAAGTATATTAATAAATTTCTTGATGAGGAACCTTTTTAGAGATTAACTTATTTTTGACCTTTTTGTTGCCAACAATAACTATACTATTCTGAATGAATCACCAATTCGAAAGTTCAAATATGTGGTATAGAATCATTGAATCAACATACTACACAACAAAAAGAGAATTTCAAACACTTTGTAGAAGCTTGCCTGTCATTGTGTTATTTTATTTAGAATATGTGAGGTTGTAAAGTGAGGAAATAACTCATTCCATTGTTGAATTTCCTATGTGGGATATGAAAGCCGATTTTTTTTGGTCGGTGTATACACCATCTTCATTAATTGAAAACTGTCTATTTGCAAACAGTATTTCTGAAAATTGTAAGATCTTCATGTATTTTATAATGTAAATCAAATCTTCATATTTAACATCTAAAAGTAATAGATTTCATCGGACATTCATAATTTCTATAATCTTGTCATATCGAAACCCATGTATTGGAAAATCATTCTTTATCCGAAAAGTTATCTTGTTATTTCCATGATCCACCCACATAACACTATCACAGATCATCAAATTGTTGGCTTGATTGCGAAAGATACCAATCATTCAAATTTTTGTCTCAATCCATGCAACACCTTCTATTTCTGCTCTTATTTATAAATCTTGTCATTTTGATTCCAACCACCACCCCCCCCCCCCCCAACACCATTTCCCCACCCCCGAAAAAGGAAAATGAAAAAAGGATTATGCTATTAATCCGCCTTCTAATACCATGGATCTAATAAAAACCCAGAACAGCTAATATTTTTTAAAGATTCCTTAAGTTTTTGATGAAAATTTTATTATCTCATCCAAGAAAAAAACAAAATTTATTTATGTATCAGTTAGTTTATTTTTGTTATTAATAACCTACTATAAAGTCGTTAAAAAAACCTACTATACAATTGATGAAAATTTTATTATGTAATCCAAGAAGAAAAGTACTATAATAGAAGAAAAAACAAAAAAATTATGGAAAAGTTAGTTTATTTTTGTTATTAATAATCTACTGTACAGTCGTTAAAAGCCTACTATAAAATTGTACTTTTTATATTTAAATTTAAATTTTATGATAACCTTTAGATATTCCTACACATGATTTAGGGTTTAGGGTTAGGATTTAGACATGGTATTCCACCGACGCAAAAATCCGACCCGAAACCGACTCGAAAATACCCGATCCGAAACTGATCCGAAAATTTGCAAGTATCTTTGGATCATAAATTTCTTTTACCCGAAAGAATCAGAATAAAAAAGAACCGACCCAAATAGACTCGGACCCAAAAAGAACCGACCTGGTAAGAACCGATTTGTACCCGACTTAAAAACATGTATATCCAAAACTATGATTTTATGTGTTCTATTTTATGATTTAGTTGAAATATCTTTTGCTAACAATATTTGTTATTATTTTGTAACATTTTTAAGTAAAATGAAGTTTTAAAATTTAGACTTAAAAATGTTTTATTTTAATTATTAATAGTTTAATTTAAGTTATTTATATAAACTTTTAGATATATATGAAAAATATTAACTAAATATAGTATGTATGTATTTTTCAGATCCTAAATACCCGAACCTGATTCGGATTCGATATGGATCCGAAATATTTTTGGTTATTTTACAAGTATTAGAATTAAAGATCCGAACTGACCCGAACCCGACAAGATCGGACCCGAAAAAATTATAAATATCTATCAAATTTCTAGGACCCGAAAATCCGACCCAAACCTGACCTGAAGATTCGGATGCCCAAACCTACTTATACTCGTATTTTCTATATTAATATTATGTACAAAAGGACATAGGTTCATAACGTATGTAGATAACATATGTAGGCTCATGAATTAAACGAGAGTATTTGTATTAAATTTAAGGTTATCATATCTTGTAAATATATGTATGTCCAATATCAATATTTATTGATCCATTTATGTTTATCTGCAGGTATAAAAATATTAAAATGTTATTAATGAGATTTTAAATTTCTTTGTAAATTTGAAGGTATTTTTGAAAATTTGACAGTTTCTTTAAAAGAGAAAAACATGAATGATTATGTTTTAAAGGTATAGATTATTTAAATATTTTGAAAAAATGGTGGTTATAAAGAATTCTAGTTAAATATATTTTCATTTTAATTTTCAAAAATAATATAACGTTTGAAATTTGATAGGAATTATAAAGGTATCAGTTATTTTATTTTCTTGTGGATTTTACTTTTGGACGCGCCTCTGATAACACATGATGTATGAATATAAGCATGCCAATGTACTTTGTGGTGGGAAGAATCATATGCATCTACAAGATAATTGTAAGTTTGTAACATTTACAAGATAGGGTGATTTAAGAGAAGTGCAGACTCGGGAGATGAGACGAGTGATGGAGTACCCGTGTTCTCCAAGAATCATCAAGCTCTGTGAAGTCTAATAAAACTGGAATTTGCAAGATTTTGTTTCTAATGGAGGTGAGTTGCTCTCTGTTTCATATCTCTCTTCACGGGAAACTTAAAAGTATAAAATATTGATTATATGCTCATCTGAACTAAACCTTCTTTACTGGTTATATCTTATAGTCTAACGACTGTTGTAATGCTAACACACTGTTGCAACAGCTATTTTCATCTAAATACTTGTCTAACAATTGTTGCAACAACTGGTTTCATCTAAATACTATGAAGTGGATTTGGTGTCATAGTACTAACTCCTATTCTTGGTTACTCACTTATGCTTAATAACAAGGCTCGAGAAGAAGGGATTGTGAGGTATATATTTGAGCTTGGAGCCTTGGAGCACAGTGGAAGTTCCAAGGTTTTACAATCCACTAGCCACAGCCTCGCAAGATACGATATGTCAAGTAATGAAAACTTCTCTCCAACTCCGTAGAGAGCAAAACATTCCTATTATGCACCAACTGAGTTCACTCTACAAGCAGATGTACCATTTGAATCCAGACAAAGAGGAAAAGACCTAGTGATCACTAGAGAGTAAAAGAGCTGTTATTAATCCAAAAGCCCTCAGGGCATGAGCCTCTGTTACAGCATCTATGCTTTCAGTGTTAGCTTAAGATACTCATACATGGTGAGATCCTTGTACATATCTTTCTCCTTCTTACCTCTGAGAAAGTCCACCACAAGCTTCTCTAACAGATCTTATGTTGTTTTACCTCTAAGTTTCTGCTCCCCCATGTTCCTTTAGTCATTTTTCTCAGAAGAACTTGGGACGTAGACTAGAAGAAGTTGGATAAGCAATGTGTATGAAATGTTGTAACATATCCAATCCTAAACAAAAAGAGTTTGACCAAAGTTAACTATGTGGAAATCAAAGTGTTCTTTCTACTCTCATCGAGAGTGTTTATGTTTTGAATTACAACAAATGCAAGAGAGTAAAGAGAGAATAAACCAAAGCTTGTGTTAAGAGAAACAACACAAGTAAAGAGAAAAACAGAGAGTGAAGAGAACAAAACAGAGAGGGAACAAAAACAGAACAAGAGATGGAGCTGGCCGTGAGTGGAGAGGGTCAAGCAAGAAGTGGCCAAGTCCATGTGAACGGCCAGCAGCAGAATCATATGGCCGAGAATATCATGAGCACCTAGCTTTTAACCAGCCAATAGCAACACAATCGTCAATGACAAATGTTTCTTCACTATATACTCTTTCTCTGCACAAGCTTGGAGTGAAATTTGAATAATTAAACCGGCTTGGATATTGGTGAGAACCAAACCAAGATGCAAAAGCAGAGAGGCTTTTCAGAAGGCAAGTTTAAAGTTCTCCTTGGATACAAATTCATTTTAAAGATATTGAATAGTGCTCTTAATACATTAAAACAGAGATTACATACTTTGTCACTTCAGAAAGATGTAGAATGACAGACCACTACACTTAAAAGTTCATAAAACATCATTCATTTAATTAAACTGACCCATTACATGATTTGATTAAACTGACCCATTACATAATTAAAGAGAGAGAATCCATACTTAGACCTAGAGACACCGCTGAGACCTAAAGACATTAAATTAAAAATACCAAATTCAAACACCAAGTCTCCAGAAACAGAGACACACCACTTAGATCTAAAGACATTAAATTAAAAAGACCAAATCCAAACACCAAGTCTCGAAAACCAGAAAATATTGCTCGATCAGTTATTCCCCTTCTTCTTCTTCTTCTTCTCTTCCTCAATCTTCTTCTTCTCTTCCTCAATCTCTCTTCTTTTCTTCCATCATCTTCTTCAAAGCAGTAGCTTTCCTCTCCATTATTTCATAGAACTTCATATGCTTCAGCACCTCTCCTCCAACTCTGTATGTGAAACCTTTCTCCTCAACAACAATGGTTGCTTGCACATCATTGTCTTGTGTCACATTCTTGAAAGTGAAGCAAGGATAACCATCAAACGTACCATCTTCATGTTTCCAACGAAATTCAAAGATCTCCACAAGAGTCCACGTCAGCAAATCTATCCACCACATGCGATTGAGCTCTCGATCTTCAAGAGAATCCATGTAGACCTTGTCCATCACACACTCAATGACAAGCTCAAAGAGTTGCTCATCATTGGAGTAGAGAGTCTTTAGATCTTCATCATCCTTGTTTTCTTTTCCCTCCACCACTTTAACTCCTCCTCCTCCTTCACACTTCAACTTGGTGGATGAAATGACTCTCTTTGGCATGAAGGAAGGTTTACCAAGATGTTGAAAAGTTGCCCTCTTGTCCCTAACCAAGCAAAATCCAAACATTGTTCGAGATACATCTTTGGTGAGAAAATTAGCCATCGTGACTGAAAGGGAGAGAGAAAGAAACAAGAACCAGAGAAAAGATGAGAAGGACAAGGAAGATGGTAGCAAGAAGCTGCATTTAAGAACAATAAGATCACGACCTTAGTTGCCATGGGAATCAATCTAATTCCACTTTTTCTGATCGTTTCTTCTTTGTCTCTCTTTTTTATTTTGAGTTGAATGGTTTTTCAAATTTCTTGCCTATCCTAATCCGGTAAGTTTCAGTATAAGCTTAGTGTACAACATTGGAATATGCACTTTGATCACTTTATTTGTCGGTAGACTGTGAAATTTTATTCTGGTCATTATTATTTGGTCACTAGATCTTTATTATAGACTACATATTTGTTGTTTTCCATTTACATATAGTATAATAAATATAAAGTGAACTTGAATTTCCATTACTTGGATGTAAGAGTAATGCATACAGGTTTGTTTACTATAATGTAAAGTAGTAGTTGAAACTATAATTAGAATGTTGTTCTCAAAATATTATTTTTTCTTACAAATCTTTCTTCTTTCACTGAGTTGTCAAAATAAATTATTACTTTACCTTGTATTATTTTATTTAAAATAATATTATCATATCTATATTTATTCGAAATAAATTATCACTAACACACACTAAACATATTTAATTAAAAATACTAGCTAGATGTTTTAGATACGGGGGATTTATCATCTCTGAATTATAGAGAGACAAAATGGATTTTTTTTTGTTTTTACTTCCTTAAGAAAAAAACAAGAAACTTAGACACAAAGGCAACTTCTATGTAACATAATTATATATGTTCTCTCATTAAATGAGGACAAGACCAAGAAAAAATGAAGATTTTTTTTCTAGTATGCCGAAATGCACAGAAAAATCCTTAATGTATATAATATATAAATTAAATAAAATTTCGGTTACTATGATCAAAAGGAGTTGATGAAGTGTTACTTATGATTTGCCTATATATCTACTTTTATTCAAAATGAATTTAAAAAATCAAACGGTAAAAAAAGGGAGTAAAACTTGACATTTAAATCCTCTGTTTTTATCTCTTTCTCCTGGTTTATAGGCTTTTTAGAGACTTTATGGGGGAAAAACTTTCATGAAAAAGAGATGCGACTGTGGAGGTGTCTAATGAAGTTGACTTACAAATTCTCCCCCTCGTGACACGTGTCCATAAGAGAACTTCTTAGAGGGAAAGGTGTGTGTGTTTTTGTTCAGACAGAAGTCAAGATGGCATGTGGCTAAGATTTTGATACAGAAGCCAGAAGTAAAGTTAGCATGCATGCAGCTTTATCTTACAACATATAAAAATTATATTCATATATTCGTACGGCACGGCGCTTTCTCGTTCTTCTCTTTCTTTACATGTATGACAAATACATTTATGAGTTTACTCCCAAGGCATCTTGTGTTCTAATTCAGACACTTCCTCGTAGTGTTGTATTTTATTCATATGGTTTATAAATCCTCGAAGATATTTATAAACCATATTATAAACCATATGAATAAACATATGATTAGTTTCAAAAAAATAAAAATGAAAAATAAACATATGACGTGGCAAGGGACACAATGATTATAAACCATATGACGTGGCAAGGGACGTGGAGAATTAAATGACTACGCGGAAGGGTTGTATTTTATTCATATGGTTTATTCATATGGAGAAAATCATGTGTTCTATCTTCTAATTACTACAAGAACCTATTGATAGATATCATATAATTGTTCTATTGACGTGGAGAATTAAATGGAGCAAGGGGTTGATCCATGATATGCTGTGTGCCAGATTTATTTTTGGCTTCTGTATAATTTGGAATTACGCTTATGTATGTTTGGAGTTTCTTCATTTGCTTTTTGCTTAGAACCATTTCTCTAGTACACACCGTATGAAATCGTTAAAATTAATACAAAATTTGCTTCGCTCAAATGGATCGAAACCATGAAATATATAAAATCATATATTTTGGCTATATAAATGTAAATGGTGCAGCCGTAATGGGGATCCTTTGCTCTCTACAGAGTTGTAGAAGAAGGCTACTGAATGGAAGAAAAAAAACCCTTCAAATCTGACAATCAACAATAATATAAAGCACAATAGGTTAAGCTCGAGACGAGAAGAAATGCCAATATCAAAAAAAAAGAAGTAATGACAATAGCAAAGATAAAGTGTACAGTAACGTATGAAGAAATCAGCTATGTTAGATGGTTTGTTAATGAATCAAAAGGGTCCAGAGAGCAAATGCAAATATATATACTAGGATAAAACTTGTGTCTTGTGCATAATGAATTTATATAAAATTATTTAAAAAATAATTATATATGAAAAAATAAAATTTATATTCTTGATCAAATTAATATGTTTGGCTCTTGAACAATTTTTTAAAACGTTTTTGTTAATTACATCATTTGTTTACCGATGAGTTGATCACATTTTTAAAAATATTTTAGGTCCAAAATAACTTATCACATAAGAACATAACGTTTAGGCCGAAGAATCTCAGACCTATTATTTGGTTACAATAAAACTATATCAGCTCGGTTTTATATCATGATTTAACAATTTAAAATTTAATTATGGGTATAAAAAATTTACATTCACGTGTTAATCCTATCTATCTTCAATATTTTTTTTCTTTTTTTTTGTCGATTTTCATTTTGTTTATTTCTCGATATAAATATTAATTTTAGAGTTTATTCTCATTTTGTTCTTTTTTTTCCTGAGATTTAGAAATTTATAAAATTTAAAATTATAAAAGAGATCCGTACTTAAGTTAAGATTTACGTCTTGCAGAATAAATATTTTATATTTATTATTTATTTTATGTTTTCTGCATATTATGAAATAATAAAATAATAATATATCTTAAATAACTAAGAAATCAGTTACTATTATATAATAAATTGATATGCACATGTAAATTAAACAGCCACCCTATGTATATGATGTATAATTAATATAAATAATATTAACATAGATATATAGTATACTTTTAATATGGATATTTATTTAAGAAGGTTTCTACTCATATGATTTTATAATTATTTGCAGATTTGTGTAACAAAACTTTACACCAATGATTTTTTTTTAGTGTGGGATGTTTAGTGGTTTCAATAATTTATAATCATTTAGAAAAAACAATGAAGATTTCAAAATTAAAATATTAACTTTTCAATATATTTTCAATGCAAATATCAAAATACATGTATATATTTTCATATGATGTATTAGGCATGAACACTTTACCCGATATCTGAAGCCGCACCCGAACTTGACCCGAAAAATCTGAACCGAAATCCGAACAAAAGTAGCAAAATAAACAAACGGATATTAAGTTAGCAGATATTGGATATCCAAACCCGAACGGGTAATATCGAAACCAAATAGATATCCGAAGATAACCGAATATATGTATATTTAACTTATATTTCTAGTTAACTCCTCTCATTTTATTCAAAATAGTTTTATTAATGCTACACATATTTTTAGATCAGATAATATACATATAATTACGGATTAATACTCATTTGAAAAACATGTCAAACTTCTTGTTTGGTGCATTAACAAAAATTATATCGAAAATTTCAAAACAGTAACCAAATTACTGTCTTTTCTAAAAAAAAATTATCTCCAAATATATTAATCATTTAATCAATTGAAAATAAAAAAAACAATTAAGTTAAAGGTAGATTTTTAAATATAAGAAACTTGAGCAATGAAAATTTTGATTTTTTTTTCAAAATCTAAATACACGAAACCCGACCATAAATAACTAAACCCGAACTAAAAATATCCGAATCCGGTCCGAAATATAGAAATACCCGAATGGATATTATATTCCTATACCGAAATACCCAAAAATACGAAATGCCCGATCCGAACTCGAACGGGTACCCGATCATCCACCCCTATGATGTATAGTTTAGTTTAACATAAACATCTATTAAAATAAAATTATTTATTCATATGGTTTATAATCATTGTATCTTATTACATAAAATTTTAAACATTGATCACAAAAGATTATGTGAGATTTTTAACAGTTTTAGTAATTTATACTCGTTTTCAAAAATTCAAAATAAAACATATACAAAAATATAAATTTCTATTATATGATTAATGTAATTTTGTAATTTATTTTAATAATAAAGAATTAAACAAAAATGATAGAAAGTATACTGATTTTTAGCATATCTTTATTATTTTAAACCATTAGTTGCCATATATATATTTGAATCACATTAGGCGATTTCGTAGGTTTTATTTAAGAAAAAAATAGATGATAAATATCAATTTGATAAATCAGTGGTATATAATAAACATACTATATAATATAACATTCTCTAACAATTTAAGTTTGGACTAACAAATTTCTTAATTGATTCTCAAACCGCCGCGTAAGGAAAATTAGTATCTAATCTATTAAAATTGGAATAAAAATAGGAAATACCCCTAAGAGTTGCACAATATTTACAACATAATGCCACTGAAATAATTAATGAATATATGATTTTAATATTTTTTACCTTTTCCTTTTTAATAATTCAAAATATAATTACCCTATAAATAAACTATTTAATTACAGCTAATGCCACTAAGAAGCTAATTAATCCTAACTTTCAGTAATTATTGCATTTTCTGAATTTAAATCATACTTACCTAAATAGATCACATCTAATTCCATATCTTTATAAATAAAGGAGGCTTTTTTTCTCCTTGGAGGGGGGGGGGGGGGGGGGGGGAATTAATGCCACATGGCACTCTCTTTTAATCACTAAATTTCATCTTTCTGATTTTTTGTGGGCTTCTAATTGGATTTTGTATTTGGTTTTCGGTTTAATTTAAGAAGGCTTGGATTGTACACAAATTAGACCCACGTGGTCTTTTTCTTGAAGACTCCGGCCGCCTTAAACGATCACCGTCGAAGCTCTGTTTCTTTTCATCTTACCGGCCACCAAAACTGGAGATGTTACGGAATGAGGATCAATCGAAACGACGTCTTAAACGCTGTCATTAACAATAGCTCCACCATTACTTCCTTTCTGTGAATCATGGAGAATCCTCAGCTATAAAAAGGTATGTTCTATCCCGTCAAATTTATCTGTTCAGTTTATTCAATTATAAGTTTTTTTCTATTTTTAGTGTTATTGTTTTGCATGAGAAGATCTCTTTTTTGTTCTTAGCTGCTTCTGTTTCTGAACTTTAATTTAAAAATTAAATTAATTTGACGACTACACCCAGATTGATAATAAGAGTTTGATCTTATCCAAAGTCTGAATTTTCTTAAACTTTGTCGTCTTCTTCTTCTTGAACCAGAATTTTGTCTTTTTGTTTCCTTTTTTACTGACCTTCTTATGTTTATGTTTTAAAAGTTCTTGGATGATCTGTTCGACTGGGTTCGTTGTTCTGTTCAGTTTGTAAAATGTATATTTCTTTAGTTCATGTTGTTCTATGATACTGAATGTTTCTATCAACAAGCAGGAGTCAAAAGAGAACTGACCTACGTGAAGAAGCTTCGGCAATATATTGTCTACAGGAGATGACAATAGTGAGTGTCTTAACTCTTAATGTTTTTGATAAGTTCTCTTAAATGACAATGTTTACTACAGATCTGTACATGAAGCTAAGCGTTAGAATCACAACCCAAATACCCAAAACCGAATCAGTAGGACATTTTGTACAAACTTAACCAAAAAGTCGAACATATTTTACAAAATGACATTGGAAAATATTAAGGAGAACTTATAGTCGGCTTTCTTAAATTCACCAGTATACATTGATTGGTGGTGCAAAATGGTTCATTTTTTTTGTCGTCAAATGGTTCATATCTTGGTCTTATAGCAAATGAGTAACAGAGTAAGTTATAATTTTTTAAGCAAATTACACTTTTCGACTCTTATACCCAATAATGAGGGTCTCGCTATTATAACTCTGATCACCATGTTTAACATGAGATTGAGTGTTTCGAGTTGTTCTTATTATACTTTGTCTAAACATTAATCATTCATCGCCATTTACATAAAATATCAAAACACATACGACCCCACAATAAACGACATATACATACTTTTACATTTTAATATTTAATCAGTAACGTAACAAACGATAGCAAAGGCTTTAGTTTTCAGGTTATAATTACGTAGCGGTTTCTACCTTGCCTCTTCGCCTCTTAACCCTTCTCTTGCCTTTTAGACTATATAAAAACTCTCGGCCTCACTTGAGAACATATTCATCTGCACGCACCTAGGTGAAGCATAGTTTGCTATTTGACGTACCAACACCCAATTCCATGGTGAAGAAGCCTCCTTGGACCAACCGGCTTGAAAGCATACTCAAGTAAAAGAAACACTATACAAAACTAAAATAAATCATCTACAATCACCGGAAATAATTATAACACACAACGCAATCAAACAAACATGGCAATACTATAAAATAAAGTACACTAAATATTATACCAACTTTACATAAAAACATGTGAAAGCCAAATCAATAGGAAAAAAATAATTAACAACAGTAACAAAATATGAGTTACTCTTACTTTATATTTTCTTCAATGTCGAATTGAAAAAGAAATCAAATAGGAAAAAATTAAATCATTACATTTTACATAATTTTAAAATTTAATAGTTTTGTGTTCTCTGACAAAAATAATGCCAGTGATCACTTTTGGGAACTTAAATTAAAAAAAGTATTTATTACTTTCAATATATGGTAAATTTTAAAATTTTTATAAAATTTTAAAATATATTTAATTATTAAAATAATTTTAATATAAACTCACCCGCCCGCATGGCGGACCAACCCCTAGTAAATAATAAAATTAACATTATATATTTTACGTTCACTATTAGTTGGTCATTCTTTTTTTTTGTCCAAAGCAACTTATAGCTTACCACTAAATGATATTCTATAATTTACATAAAGACTAATTTAGTTACGTTACGCATATGCGATATCTATACTATACTAAAAGCTAAATACTATCAAAGGAGAAGCTGTCCACATCACCCAATTAAATCGGCCAATAGAAAAAGAGAAAATTGCCATGTCAGATTCGTCACTTAAATCAATTGGGCTTCAATCGCATTTCTCTGTTGGGCTTCGTAAAACATAGCCCAGTTAATGTTATGGACTTAAATTAATGTTATCTTACAATAGACGCCATTTAGAAACTATATCGTCTTTTTCCTTTGTCTTCATCTTCTCCTTTCCTCTTCATACATTCACCGTTACTAAGCCTATTTGCCATCAATCAATGGAGTTCTTCAATATCGTCTTAATGAATACGTTTCACCTCCTTCTTTTTATCCTTCTTTATATACTCTTTCCCCTTTCATGTCTACAAACCAAAACCCTAGATTATTTTAAGCTAAACCAAAACCAAACGGCAAGTCCCGTCTCCTCCGTCCTGTCTCCACATGATGTGTGTGAACCTTCCAAAAGCTCTGAAGATTCTGCAGATGAGGGAATCAAAAAGACGTGACAGTGTTGAGGGAGAGAAAGCCATACGCTCTAAACGTGGGAAAAGATGTTCTGTCTCCAACGATGATGTATGTATGTGGTCATCTCGGAGACGGGGATTCCGGTGGGTAGATAGCAGAAACAGCTATGAGATTGGAATAAAAAAATTACGTGCTTTAAACGGCGGGAAAGTCACGCCGGCAACAGAGCTACAGAGACATTGAGTTTGATCTTATCCAAAGTCTCATTTTTTTCCTTTCAGGGAATTTGATTTATTTTATTTTCATTTAATTTTCCAGGTTATATTGGTATTGTTTTAGTTGGTTTTAAGCTCTGTTTTATGTTATAATTTTCTGTATTCTGAAAACCGTTGAAAAAGAAGAAGCATTACTTTTTACCTACTAAAGCTTCAAGAACAGAGAATCAAGATGCTATATGGTTGGAATACTTGCTGACCCTAAAGAGGCAAGAGTTGGTATTAGAGAGACTCCTTACTTCCGATTCAATCCAGTCCACTTATATCGATAGTAAATTGTAATAACAGATTGTGTCCAGACTATTTCATAGAATCAACTCTTACGTGTGCAATTGTTTACATCTGTGTATTTACTTACGTGTACAATAATTAATATAAACTTACGTGTACAATTGTTTACTTTGTTGATTTGCACTCGCTTGCTCCAGTTGGATGTTAGGACGAAGCTTTGCATAAGGGACAGCTTATACCGATTGGCAAAAAGCGCAGAGCAGAGACATCATTGTATGGATGCAAATGGTGGAAACAGACAGGTGAAAGGTGCTGGCTCGCATCTCGAGACTGGTGAAACAGACAAGTAAGCACCAACTGCCTACTTCTCCTGTATACTCATCATTTTATCTTCTGCTATGTACTCACTCATCTTTCAGTTGTTTTAGATTCTGTCATTAATATCTACAGGTACGTGGGATTCTTGGATATAGAAACTGATACAAACCCGATAGACCGATCCATAGCTCATTTGCTGTTTCAAAGACCCTCAGACTCATCTCTTTCATCAGATCACGATGTTCTCTCTTATAAATCCCATCCAATGGTAACTTAAACAAACACTTACTTCTTACGCACAGCCATTCAGACTTTTGCAAACTATGTCGCATAGTGGCTCATTCAGTCATCATAATCTCCACAGATTCCTCAGCCCAACAGTAGTCCGAGCCTGAGGATAGAGAACCAAGAGGAAACCCAAGAACTTAGAACCGAAGCTGTAGCATGTGACAACAAGTAGTGATGTCAACTGGAAACCGACTCTTTCAGTCCTGAACCAAACTGGGTAACATCTTTGTATTTACTTCTCTCTTTGGCTTTAACCTTATGCTGTATCAGTTTCCTTATATGTGATCAACTTGCTATTTCCAAATAGACTAGACAGAGGCTCGGTATGGAATCAAACATGCCATCAGCATCAGCTTCTCTACTTGGAAATCACAAAGACGAAAGCCTAGCTGCTGTTTCGTTGAACAGTTGATTGAGAAAGTTGATGGATTTGCTGCTGTCTTCCCAGGTTAGTTAAGAAGAGTTTTTTTGTTCATGAACTTGCCCTTTCTCTCTACAAGGATATTTTGATATTGTTTCGCAAGTACAAGATTTTGATATTCTGTTGCTGATGTTACATGCGCTGCCCGAGGCGCTTCTGATATTGTTATCACTGAGCCTTGACTCAGTGTTATCATCAGCGCAGTTATAACCACTCGAATTATACAATCAGTGGGATGTGAGAAGCCCTCTAAAGGAGACGGTGTCGTTTTGGCTAAGATCGATCCCACGGAGGAGAACGAGCTCGCTCATCAGTATAGTGTTCAGGGCTTCCTCACCATACTGTTCTTCGTAGATGGCGAGCACAAGCCTTACAATGGAGGCAGGACCAAGTAAGTCAACTCTCCATTTTTTGTAACTAAAGTTCAAATCTTTATTGTGAATTGTATTGAAAGTTCAAATCCTTAGTGTCAATTGTATTGAAAGTTCAAAACTTTAGTGTCAATTGTATTGAAAGTTCAAATATTTATTGTGAATTGTATTGAAAGTTCAAATCTTTAGTGTGTTTTTTTGTATTGAGGTGCCTTTTTTATTGGATCTGATTTGTGATGCAGAGAAACGATAGTGACGTGGGTGAAGAAGAAGATAGGTCCTGGTGTGTATAATCTAACCACACTAGATGATGCTGAGAAAGTGTTGACTTCTGGGAACAAAGTCATCTTGGGATACTTGAACTCTTTGGTGGGTGTTGAGCGATTTTCCTGGTGTCAAATATCTCTCCTGCAACTGCTTGGATGGAGAGATGTCAAGTGGTAATGACCAGAGCAACGAAAGTGTGTAAATCCCTCGAACACGGCGAGCCCATCCTGTGGAGCAGTTTCAGTTGCAGAGCACATTTGTGAGCAGGCTATCATGATGAAGACCCGGTTCAGGTTGCAGGAAACATCCTAAAGAAGGCTCGCACCCAGTAATTGTTAAGGCTATCGAACTTGAAACCTCACTATTTCTCTTTTGCTTCATTGCAGTATTGTTTATAAAAAAAAAATTTCAGTTTGTTTTGTTTCATTGACCATGTTTGCAACTTTTACCACAATTAAAACTTATTAGTACTTATTACATTCACGTGTTTACAGATGTCTTTTAATTTTCTTAAGCTCCACTAAGGTGCCTTTTTTTAAATCTCAGCTTATTGTTTCTTCAAATGTATTATTAATTCCACCATCTTAATTAAAAAAAGGTTTAGCACTTGGTTTATATATTCATCTGAAAATCTGAGTTTATGGTTTCCTCGACTTTGTTTTAAGCTTCTACGACCATATAAATTTAAAACGTATTGGCACTTATTCCACACAGGTGTTTGTAAATTAGCCTACCTTGGTGGTCATATAAATGAAATCAACTGCACTATTCCCTACAAAAAGAAGAATATATTTGATGCGTCCAAATTTATTTTTATTAGATGAATATGTCTCCGAGTTTTTTTGCCTAAATTATTGGAATATACAATCAAAAATAGACCATAATATAATTTGTTTTAGTGACTCGGTTTATGTCTATCCCTAGACACTTTTATTATACAATAATTTAATTTGGTTTAGATAAACTACTAAACTATTTAAAATAAAATTAATGAAATAAACATTTAAATATGAGGTTCATATCAACAAAATACATAAAATATATATTATTAATTAGATTATATAATTTACATGTATTTATGCTATTATATTTTAATTGATTGGTTTATTCGGTTTACTTAGTTTGAACGGTTTAGATATCAAAGCATATCCATATATCCCAATTTCTAAAAAAAGACATATGTTCGGTATATTCGGTATCGCCAAATTTAATCTACTTTCTCTAGCTCGGTTTGGTTCAATTTTAATGGGTTGGTTTTATCGGATTAAAACACCCCTAAATAATTCTAATATCAGAAAATCAAGTTTATTATCCAAGCTACTCTTTTTGTTTTTTAAACAATGGATATTCACCAACTTTTCCATGATTTTGAAAATATAAAGCTCCCATTACAAAAAAACATTGAAACATACGATCGATAAATAAACTATCAACACACTTTTCCGCGCGTAGCGCGGAGAGAGACTCTAGTATTTACTAAAGGATCTTCTATTTGTGCGCTCCTGCATCAACAAAAATAAAAATATATCTTTTACAGTTAAGTAATTGATTGTAGAAAATTTTATTTTTTTTGTTTTTATTTTCAGTAGTTAATCGAAAAATATATACGAAAAAACATAACAACTAAGTCACAGAGCATCCGAATATTCTTTTGGTATTAACTATACTAGATTTATAGTTCCAAATGAATATAGTAAATTTATCAATTCTATTAAAATGGAAGTACAAAATAATACATCTACTATTAAGTGACTTTTTACAAATTTTCATTCTATTTAATTAATTTAAACCACTTTATTTGTTATATTTTCTAAAAAATCAAAAAAAAATTTACACAAATACAAAACAAAACTTACATATTTTCAATTATTTTATTATTATTTTTACATTTCTTTTTTCACTCTTTTTAATTAATTCATTAGTTATATATCTTTAATATAATAGGTCGACATCATTTATTTTACATATTAACTATAATAGTTTGACAATGTTGAATGAAATTGCTCCATTATCACAAGAATTCAAAATGGTTAAAAAAAAAGTGTTTTAATTTGTTAACATAATCAGTTAGGCATATACATTTAGATACATGTTCAGATACGAATTGTTTTTTCCAGTGCCGGGTGTTTTTGGATCTTGAAATCAGGCTCATTCATGTATTATAAATTTACATGTGGATTTTAAGTTAGAGTCTTCTCAAATCCATATGGATTAGGTTTTGATGTATAGAAACCTAAAATTATCTAAAAACTAATGTACATGTGACTGGTTCGGATGTCCCGAAAATAATCATATTAACCGATTTAATTCAGGAATTAAATTCAAACTAAAGATAGCCAAAAGTAATCATACTACCCGATTTGACTCGGGTTCGATTCTGATGAATAGAAACCTAAAAATATTAATTACTTATATTATTAATTATATGATGACACATATAAAATATATAACAATAATCATAAAAAATATCATTTTATAAAAAGAAAAAATTGCCTGTGCGGGTCAATTTCTAGTTCTAATTACGTGACAAATTAGCATACACTTTTTAATTAGTACGAACTAAATGTTATAACTTTTTAATGTTTCTCCTTTAATTTATAGGAGATATAGTTATTTCAACAACAGAAAAAAGGAAATAATCACCTCAAATCTCTGTTAAAAAAATCACCAAATAGAATGAAGTTAGTCAACAACAATTTGAAAGGGCTTAACAGAAAAGACATGACATCAGATATGTTTTAGATATGGGGGATTTGTTTTTGGGAAAATTGTTTTTGGGTCAAAAAAATGATAACTATGTCGTGTTAGACTAATCTCATATATTTTATGTTTCATTAGGCTAATTATTTTCAAAATGGAAAAATTGCCCTTAATTTCAATTATAAATTCAAAATTATAATTAACAAAACAATTATTAAATATTAAGATATAATAAATATTTAAAGTAATTACAATAAAAGAAAACAGTAAAAATCCACATATTTTCGGAACTGAATATTTCCAATTGTGAAAATTTGATTTTTCAAATACGGAAACTGAATATTTTCTTCCCATATTTTCGGAATTGATTATCTTTATCCGTAGAATATGTATTCTACTATGTGTAGAATACAATAAACATGTTTGAAATCAATGTTTACAGGTTTTAGATTTATAGAATGCATAGATTCCGATTTCTACAGATTTTAGATTTACAATAATGTGTAGATTCTGATTTTCATAGATTTTAGAGCTATATGTAAAATACAATAAAAATGTTTGAAAATAGAATGTGTATTCTAAATATTTTTAGATTATTATTATTTACGTAGATCACGTATTCTAAACAAAGTAGATTCAATAATAAAGTGGATTTCATTTTCTACTTCGTAGAATGTCAATTCTCTTTCTGTAGAATAAAATATGAAATTATAATTAAAACACTTTTAGAACTGAAAAATATCACTACATAGATATAGGTATTCTATCAGTCGTTACTATTTTTTAAATTTTTTTGTTTGTAAAACTATTTATTTGATTTATTTTCAAAAGTACTAAAGGGTATTAGAGACAAAAATGGTACAAAATAAAAATTAGTCTAATGAGACATAGTTATAATTTTTTGCCTAAAAACAGTTTTTTTTTTAAACACAGAAGGGGATTTATCATCTCTGAATTATAGAGAAACAAAATAATTTTTCTTTTTGTTTTTCTATTCCTCCAGAAAAAGAGAAACTTAAACACAAGGCAACTTCTATTTAACATTACGTCAAAAAAACTTTTATGTAACATAATTATATATCTATCTTATTAAAGTAGAAGTACTTTAAGATTTTGTTTGGTAACAAGGATAAGAATAAAAAGAATTATTGATTGGAAACTTGAATAACATATTAATCAATACTATTAATCAATCTACCGAGATTTTATCATGATTTATCTATAATTCAAAAACAATTTAAATGGTAACAATACTCAGTGATTATAGAAATTAATCAGTCTCAATAAATGTAGGAACTAATAATTGCCTTAATATATATTAACATTCCTTATGTGGAAATGTATTATTGCATCATTCGTTCAAAAACTAACTATTAATAAATATCATAGTAACTAAAAAACCAATTTATAGGAAATAGTTTAACGTCGACAACTAATATAGGATCAGCGTTGACATTTGATCAAACAACTCATGATATAATTTTCTGTCTAATATAATTTTTTAGTATTTAAATATTTTTAAATCAAAATATATTTAATATTATTATATCACCAGGAGATTTTCAAATCAAAAGCTGTTGGAACCTACAATTTCTTTTCAATTTTAAATTTAATATATAAATATCAATAGTGAGATTTGTTATATCAAAACTGAGTTATATAATCAATTCAAAATATATAATTTTTTCTTTATGTAATCTTTTAATATTTATAACAAAATTTGTAAATCAAAAATTGTGCTGGAAGCTACTCCAAGAAAAGAATTATTAGTCAATCATAATTCTAATTTAATAACAAAAAATTCTACTTTAATAAGATAGATGTGAAGGTATATATGTAATTTATTCTTTCCAGATTTTCTTGGTATATTTTCTACACTTTAATATTTTAAAATATAAACATTTCGTTATTTAGTTCTGAAAATTGTTTTTCTACATTAAAAAAATAAATCTTTTCAAAAAGTAAAATCTTTTTTTCGTCAACAAATAATATATTTTCAAACTGAATTATTTTTTATTTTATTATCATTACCATTTAAATCCCTATAATCATAAAAGATATTTTCTCAATTATTACAATTCCTATATATTATTTCAATATATTTGCCCCATAATCTAAACTACTTAAATATCTACATGTGATATCTTTAACATATTTTTCACATTTGTTTATATAATTATCTTTGACAATAACTACCCTTGATTAAGGAGTATATTTCAAATAAAGTCCTAAGATTTTTTTCTTTCTCTATTATATTTTAAGTATATAAATATCTATAGTGAGATTTCATACTAAAAAACCAATTGCAGTCAAATCACGTTATATTTTCATCAATGTTTTTTAAACCTGATATGGACATTGAACTGAATGACTTTCCAAATCACCGAGATCAATTGCGAGTGTACCGTGGATTACTAAATAAATTAACATTATTATATAATAATATATTAACTATAAAAAGAAAAATATAGAAAAACTCAAGTTAATCTGTACTTTTTGTTTATTTAAGGTTTTATAAGTTTTTTCTATTCTACTGTTTTATAAATCTGTTTTTTTTTTCTGTTTTATAGGGTGTAAAAATTGCAACTGTGTGCCAAAAAATCAGATTTATCATATGCAATGTGGTTTACCAGTTAGAGAGTGGAAGACTATCGGCACTTTTAAAGTTTTGGCTGCTTTTGGACAATATCAACCAATTGCGCATCAATACAAGTTGATTTTTTTTAGGAAAGACCGTGGTAACCAAATATGATTTACAATTTTTTTCATTTCCTTATAATTTTATATTTCTCAAATATTTGAAACTAAATAAATACACATTTAATACACATTGTAAGATTTAAAACTATTATGAGTTCTGTATAAATAAGCTGTCAGACACATTCAATATATTTTTCCTTTTGCTCCCAATATTTCAAGGAAGTACGTGATTACATAATACAGTTACAAAATACAAAGTTTAAAAAATAAACAAAAGCAATACAATTTCGAACAATTAATTTAAAGTTCTGAAATGTTTATATATCTATATATATCATAAAAAAAGACCCGTCCAATATCCACACAGATACGCAGATCAGCCTCTAATATTATTTACGACAGTAAACTATAAGTAGTAGAAGTTGTATCCCCTAATCTTATGTTTTTCATAATTTTATATATATCATAAAAAAATACTCGTCCAGTCGGGCGGATTAAGATCTGGTATTCTCTTAAAAAGAAGACAAGACTAAGGAATCAATGACGATTTACCAATGAGCACACAAAAATCCTTAATGTACTGTATATAGAGTATATTAATTAAAAAATAAGTTACGCATTAAAAAATAATGTAAGCAGTAACTAAGTAAGTACTAAATTAAAGCTAAATTGGCTGGAAAAACAAGAATCAAAAGAAAATTAGCAACCCATGCAGGAAAAAAGTTATTTAGTTAGTTGGATAGAGAAGCAATAGTGAAATTACACAGATACCCTGCAATAATATTGAAGTAGTGTGAATAGGGTGTAATGCTACATCATTTTTTAAATTGCTGCCACATCCTCTGGGTTTGCTAGCAACAAGGATCCCTTGAGCTTCAACATGTGTCCCTTCCAAAAGACAAGCAAAAGCTTAATTAATCAGAGTGAGAAAACCAGAAGAGTACGTCACATCTCCAGGAAAAAAAATAAGATACATCGGTAATTTAGGTTTAGGGGCATCTGTGAAATTATGAAATGTCAAATAGTGATTATCCATATACCTAAATAATCTTTTTGGTGTATATCAAGTGCAATTGTCCAAATTAATATGTATAAAAAAGATTTATTATTTAATTAAATTTAAACAATTAAAAGAGAAGAAAGAATCACTAAATGAAATGTGGTGAAGAGGTTCTTACTTTTTTTTTTTTACAGTATGTCTGCAATGAACTTTTCCTGACAAAAAAAATTATCTTTTCTTATTTTGTTTTAGTTTTTAATTTCATTAATTGGTAGATATCTTCTTAGATACTATACCAATGTGGTTGCCCTTAGTAAAAAAGTAGTTGATGAAGTGTTTATTATGATTTGCTTATATGTCTACTTTTTTTTTTTTGATAATCCGGGGGTTCCCCACTTACGCGGGTCATTCCTCCGGGCTCGGTCAGGCAGCGGTCCACTTCACCCGAGAGGGTTATACCTGGGCTGAGGACAAGACCCAACACCCAGTACCGCATTTGGTGACATGGAAGAGGTAGTTCCCCTCCAGGTGTCGAACCAACTTGTCTTCCTACCATTCTTCAATTGAAACACATCAGTCATTCCATTACAATATGGAGAAGATAATCTCTCATGTGTTAGTCCATCCAGACAACATCCCATAAGCAGGAAAATCACTTATAGTCCACAAAACCATAGCTCGCATCGCAAAATTTGTTTTCGATGAACAATCATACGTCCTCATCCCTGTTGACCACAAATATTTCAACTCTTTTATCAGTGGTTGTAGAAAATCATCTATAGACTTTTTTGGATGCTTCGGACCAAGTATTAATATGGTCAAGACTTTTTTTGGATGTTTCAATTGAACAATCATCCGTTGCATGCACATCTCCGGTGGTAGGTTGGATGGCGTAAGAAAGACTGGCCACAATAAATATTGTCTCCCTGACATTCCTAATGGACTAAATCCATTTGTGCATAATCCAAGATATACATTCCGGCTGTTTCTAGTGAAATCTAGATATACTTTATTAAAATGTATACAAACTCTTGCATCTGATGGATGAGTCATCTCACCATCCGTCTGAGTATGCTCGGCATGCCATCTCATATTTCCAGCAGTCTACTCAGATTAGTACAATCTTTTCAATCTGTCCGTTGGTCCACATCTTTTGGTACGGTATCCTATTACTCCCTCACCCTTTCGGTTTGAACCGTGGCTTCTTGCAGAATCGACATTCTTGTAACTTCGCATCATCTCCCTAGTAGATCATGCAGTTGTAGATGCAAACGTCAATCATCTCCGAAGGCAACCCAAGACTATAAACCAGTTTCTGAATCTCATAATAAGAATTATCATACACATTGTCTTCCGGAAAATACTCTTTAAACAAGTCTGCCCATGCATCCATGCAACTTTCAAGTAAGATTGTGATCAGTTTTAATATTTATCATTCTAGCTGCCAACGACAATTTAGAGAGACCTTCTCTACAACCACTGTAAATTGGCCGATTCGCAACATCTAACATTTCATAAAACTTTTTTGTATCTATATTAGGTTCTTCAACTTCATTATCTACAATGCATCAGCTATCATATCATGAATCCTATCATAATCTACCATCTTCTCCTCCTTATGGTAACTATTTTCATTATGCAAATGATCAACCGGTTCATCTTGAAAATTGCTATTACTACTACTAGTTTCATTCCCACAATTATAACATTTTCCATGTTGAAACCAAATATAGTAATGTGATGTGAAAGCTCTATTTACTAAATGCTTCCATACATTTTCACGAGTTTCCAATTTTGAATTATTGCATTTCCGACAAGGACATAACATCTTACCGCGCATGAGCGGTGTAGAATCTGCTTGATGCATAAATGTCTCCAACCTTTCGAGATATTCTTTCGTCACTCTCCTGTGAGTATCTCTGTGCTTATACATCCATCTCCGCAACTCGAAGATATTCCTATAACCAGCCATTTTTTTCCTTTCACATTTTCTTTTTGGTGTGTTTCAAATGAAACACAAACGACATATTTATAGGAAATTTTTGAAATCGGAGGGTGAATTTTACTAGGAATTTACGAGGAAAAATAGTTGGTTAGTCGAAACCAAAAACATGTTTACAACTAAAAAGTAGATGGATTTGATATTTTGTCGCTAAAACAACGTATAAAGTTTCGTTCGTAAAGTACACACTAAATTACTTCGGCTTTACGATGAAACTAATTTTCATCGTAAGCTGCACGTTATATTACTTGTTTTTTACGACGAAAAGCTATGGTGTTACTTTACGACGAAAACCCATTTTTCTTTTATTCAATCTTGCCCAACCAAACGTATTACAAGAGATAGAACACTTTATTTTGTTATTCTAATGCAATTTCAAATTTTGAGTTTGTATATTTTATTAGGTTACTAATAGATAATGTAACATTATTTTAATTTGAATATTAGATTCATTCTGCGCAAGGCGCGGATCTCATCCTAGTTATAATGTATATTTAAACCTTCTCTTTGGTACTCTTTTGGATGCTAAGATGCGAAAATCTTTTCTTGATTCCACTGGTTTTCATCCAGAGCAATACGTGAAGTGTCCACGTGAGTTGTGAATATGGGTTACAAAAAAAAAATTGATCCAGAGCAATACAATGCACTGTTTCGGTCTTAAAACTAGCGGTGTATCCGCGCTTCGCGCTGATTATTATACATTTTTTAAATATTGTATTGCTGTGGAACTTGATGAGCTCGACAATGGCTTTGTTGTATTGACATTTGTCGTCTTTTGCGATTATTGAGTGAAAGTTTATGAGTTGTTGTGATTTGTGGTAGGCTTGGCTATGGAAGCAGATGGTGTTTTCTCAGTGATTTGTTGAGTGCGTTAAGGCCGTTGTATGGCAGAAAGTGGTTTTTGTTATTACTTAACTAACATTCGACCATGTGGGTTAAACTGGTGTGAACGGAATGTGCCTGTGTTTTTTTTTCAGAAATATAATTGTTAATTTGGTGGGGTGACGTGATGAGTTTTTTGTGCAAATGTTAAATCGTCGAAGTTTCTTTTTGTAAAGGTCCAAGTGTTTACTTGCAACCATTTGTGAAAGGGTTTATTGTCGTATCATGTTTGAACATTTTTTGGGCCGGCAGCAGTATCGCATTACCAAATTGAAGTACCATTTTTGTGGTCAAATACATGTGAGACTTAGCGGAAAAATATGGGTTGAGGTAGCGAGAGCCGTAGTCGAAGCTAGATTTTCTTTATTTAGTAGCTATGAATCTCCACCGCTAGTGGTAGTAGTATTAGCAGTTGCGGCAGGGTTCTTCATATCCTTGGATGTTGCAGATTTTTGGAGGCCTTTGTGGTCGGAGGTATTCCTAGCGACTTCTTTTTTCTGATTCAGCTGAGGCCTGAGTGTGATGTGTATATTCGACCATCACAAAATTGTTGTTGGCAGCAGTGGTGAGTTATTCAAGATCGTTAATCAATATCTTACACTTTAAGAAAGCTGTTCTCGGCTTGAGTTTCATGGTCAAAGTAGAAGTGGGTGTCGGAGGTGGTGTCGAAGAAGAGGTGGCTTTTAGTCAGACATAAGGCTAGTATTAGAGTTGTCGTTATGATGCTTTGTAAAGTGAGTATTAACAACAACACTGTAGTTACCTCCTAGTAATTTAGGATTAATGTTTGTAGCAACCAAGACCTTTGGATTCCCACTAATACGCATTAATTTGTCATGTAGAAGACTTGTTCCCATTTCAAACACACTAACGCACATAGTATATATTTACTTTACAGAGATGGATGAGGTTCAAAATATTTTTTCCGACATCTAATCACCTAACAATAAAATATTGGAAAGGAGTTACAAATCTATGTTACATGTCTACTCGAATTGTTAGCATCATACGTTTGATGCTGTGAGTTTCACCGTTTTAAGTGCTTTTGATTCATGTAACTTTACCTATGATATCTAGCACTTAAGTTGTTAAGGTTTTATGTCTAACATGGAAAATCAAAACTTAAAAAGAAAGTGTGACGCATAAGTTGTAATTGTTATATAGTATAAACTCTATAAATTAATACTCGATAAATTAATATTTTTCGCTTTTAAAATGGATCGATTCAAAATATGACACAAATCGATAAAATAATAAAATAATAATTATTTAGAAAATCCTATGTAAATATATTGTTCCATTAGTAATATAGATTAATACTTCTTCTTTATATATATTTTATATAAGTACAAACTAAACATGGTATTGTATGTCTTACAGTCACATTAAATTATCGCTATATCTTTAAACACTTGATATTTTGATAATACTTAGTAATATTATATGTAAAACTACATCTGACTTCTATGAAATATATTTTATATACAGAAAATAATATAATAAAATAATATAAATGTCAAATTTCAAAAGTTTAGTTACTGTAAGTTTAATTTTAAAATTTCAAAATCAACCATTTTCTTATTTTATAGAAAATATTTTTAAAATAGAAAATTCTAAAAAAAATCTTTTATAAATTAATAATTATAAATTAATAAAATATTTCAGTCCCAACATTATTAATTTATAGAGTTTTTCATGTACATACCAGGGCAGTTTAATGTTTGTGTTGGTCAAAGCCATTCAGTTTTCATATTTGCAAAATCTAAACTTCTCTGTTGGGATGCTAATGAGAGGCTCTATGATCAAACTGTATATGTTGGAGTGGACATTAACTTTGAAATGGTTAAAACTTAAAAGAAAAAATATAGTTAAAATAATCACTTTCTCAATCTATAATATTAAAACTGAAGTACAAAAATAAGCTAACCCTTAACCTAACAATTTAATTACAACTAATGCAACTGAATAACTATCTAATGATTATAATCCTAAATTTTAGCATTTATTGTATTATCAGCATTTAAAACAACCATAATTAATCTATATCTATATATCTATACTATTAAAGCAAAATACCTAATAGGTATTTACCCTTATTTTTTGAAGTTAATTACAATGGTATGCCATTACTATATTTATGTCATTACAAATGTTTCTATATATATATCAACCAATTTATTCGGAGAATTTAATATATCTTAAACATGAATCTTTTAATATTTTGTTAAGATTACATCCCATAAAAATAGCAACTAAGAATGAATGAAATGTATATAGTTTTTAAATTAAGTAAAAAGCAAGAATTATAGTACATTAATACCAATTAAGTAAATTATCTACATTAATATTAATTACAAAATTTATTATTTAAAATTAATTATATATTTATAATTTCAATTTAAAAATAAGAAAATATATTATTACAATGTATTCTTAGACAAAGATACTTCAGAATATGATTTCGATATCTTATTTTGAAAATATTGAAATAACATATTAGATTAGAATATATATTTGATAGTAAACAATTTAATTATATGAGAAATAATATAAAGTTAAATAATGGAATGATCCAACATTGACTTTTGTAAGTAGATTTTTAAGTGATTCAAAGGTAAAAAATATATATCTCATGTAAAAACTAATTTTATAAATGTGAAGACCATAATTTTATTGAAAAGTTTAGATAAAAATATATGGGTCCGGCTCTGTTTCTTAATCTATTGTCTCAAAATTTAGAAACAAATTTTTGCAACATATAAAAATTATCCACATAAAAACTTATATAGTGCTCATATTAATTTGTATAATTATAAATATTGTATATGTTGGTAATAATATATATAAAGTATATAAAAATTTTGATTTTACCGAATATATATATTTAATTAAGAGTATAATCCCGCGCTTTTAAAGCGCGGATCAAAATCTAGTCTATACTATTAAAGCAGAATCTTTCATAAGATTCTGCCCTTAAATTTTCAAGTTATTTACAAAGGAGTACCATTCCTTTATTTAGATTTTCTTTTTAATTATACATGCCAAAAATTAATCAACCAATGATATTCCATTCAGAAATCTCTAGGCATATTAAAAGTCCATCGAATCTAACCTATAAAGACACAACTAAGGAACCATCGCATATTCTTTTTTTAGAACTATCACTTTCTTTACCAGAACCTAATAATCTTAACTATGCAAACTCTGTTCTTTTCTTCTTTTCTTTTCTGTTTTTTTTTTCTTTTCAACATGTAACGGTTTTGAAACCAACTACTCGACTTGGGTGGGCTAAATTTACGAAAACATTAGATGAATATTTGAACCCAATACGCTGAACAATCTTTTTTCATATAAAACGTTTACTAAATTGCTTCAAGTTCGATTTAAATTTTGAAAAAAGTAAATATCATTTTCTCAAAATTAACATGTTTGTGATATGGGTCATCCAAAACATATAAAAAGCTAAAATTAGTTGCAAAAAAAAAACATATAAAAAGCTACTAAATAATTCCTTTTTGAAACTAACTATTACACAATGTTTAAAAACACATTATAAAAGTTGAAGTACAAATTCTAAAAAGTATACAATCTGACACTTTTATTTTTTTTGTTAACCAAGATATATAATTTACACATCTATACTATTTCTATACTATTAAAGTAGATAACTGCTTATGAATCTGCCCCTGAATTTTCAAGAAAATTACAAAATATCTCATTTTTTTAATGAAATCGTGTAATTAAAAGGGAAATTCAGCCATTAAAAGCCCAACAGAATCTTAAAATAAATTGACAGTCCAATTTTTTTGTTCAGTGTATTATTAAAACGAAATGGGCTTGAAACTTTCGAATCGATTGAAATTTTTGATTCTGTTTAGTAACCCATTTAAAATATATATATCTTAATCTATTAAAACTGAAGTACACTTTGTACTTAGCCTTTAGTTTTCCACAAAAATTACAATGGAATGCCATTGGTATTAAAACACTGAGCTTTATTTTTAAATTGAACCGACCTCTAGATTATTTAACCATTGCCTTAATTGTAAACCATAAAATTGATTCAATTAATCCAGAACCACTAGATGTCGTTGTGGCTAAGAGAGCTTGCGAAATATATTTTTAAAAAATCGATTAAAAACGGAAATTAACCGTTTATTAATTACCTAAAATATATTACCTACCAAAATTACTCCCTACATTTTAGCAGTTATTCATAACAATTAAGATAGCAATCAACTTTATTCCTATATTCTTGCAAATCTTCATAACAATTATTATCAATCAATGACCACAATATTCCCTTTTTTGTGACCACAATATTCATACTTTTCTAAACATTCAAATCACGATATCAATCAAGCCACGGATTAATTATTAATTACAATATCAATCAGCTAACATAATTTTTTTTATTCTAATCCTGCAAATCACATTTTACATATACTCAATTAAAGGATATATTCTTCTGATTAAGCTAACTTTCTATTCGGAATACTCACTTTTGAAATAAAATCAAGAAGTATATTTCAAAAATAATGCTAAATAATCACAGCTACGAAAATCATTTATAATAATCTCTACCATTTCCTGAAAAGCTATATATACCTATACCCTAATAACATCAATGATCTCTGCGAAATAAAAAAAAACTATAAGGTCTTTTAAGTATCATAGCATTAGCGGGTTATAGCAAATTAAAAGATTGGATACCTCCAAATAGATCAGTTCCGACTAATTCATCTTACCAATGCAACAAAATTGGGTCTATAAAATATTTATTCAAATACATTAATAAAAGACACGACCGTGTCACAGTTACTGTTAAATCTAGACCACATTGTTGCAAGTGATTTAGGAGATGTTAAAGATTAGTAAGGAAAAGCTTGATAAGAGAAAAAATGAACTCAAGAAATGGTTCAATTGCAGGTAATATTAGCATTATTGTTTTTTACAGTATACCACTTAATTAAGTAATCTGCGATGAAATTTTGTTTTTTTGGTACATTTCCATTAGTTTTATTATTTAAAAAAATTATAACTATAAGTTTAAAATATATTTTACATCACCAAATTTTAATATAATTTAATAAAACACCCACAATAGTATCTTAATACTCAAATAAAATAAAAAATTGTACAACATCATACTTTATAATTAGACACTGAACAAAATACACCAATCTCAAAACTCAAAAAAATATGAAAGTATAAAATAAATATTTAATATATAGTAATTTAAAACATATACCCGCGCGGGCGCGCGGGTCCAAAATCTAGTCTTTTTTTTTTGTAAAACATTCTTCATTACTAATTTAATCGGTTACAAAGAAACGACAACATCTAAAAAACCAGATGCGGTCCTTTTGGAAATAGTAAGAACAAAGCAAGATAAGGATAGAGACACAAACTTTGTAAGTTTGATGGAGAGTCCAAGTTTATCAACGGAGCCACTCGCAAATATTCCCAAAGAGAAAAAACTGCGTCCTTCAAAATTTTCAGACTTGTAAATAGTCACCGTATATCGTGACGTTGAACGTTTCACAACCTCGAGTCTCACCGGGATGAGTCTCGTTGTATCTTCCGGTCCCATACGAACCATTACACAAGATAGCAAGCAGTTGAGAGAACTAAGGTACTCTTTAGCATTGACGCCGAGAGAAAGGTGCCTCTTATGGAGAGGAGGTTTGATGGGATGATTCACTCCTATGAATAGAAGGAAGGATGAAAAGGATCTCTCATGGCCCCGACATGAGGAGGTTTGACTAGTCTTTTCTGAAAAGAAAAAGACTAAGGGACTACAATCTACAAGCTTTAAAAGACTCCGACTGAATAATGATATTAGTATGGTAGCTGCTCTTGTCGGAGATGACCAATGATGATGAGCTTTGCTTGAAATAAATGGGATAAAACCAGTGATTGCATCAAAATTTAAACAATGTAGTTCCGAACATAACCTGCGAGGCTTCATTGATGGGGATAGGTTCTCTGGTTCCCCGATTGATTTGGGTAACTCTGAGCAGGAGAACAGTGAACATATCCGAAACGTTGGTTTATTGTCGCAGCAGGAAGCATAATTGAGGACCTGAGATAAGAACCTGACCAGACTTGATGAGTAACCAGTTGTTGAGTTCACGCATTGACTCCATCTTCCAACATTACCGTGTCGGGGCCAGAGAGTTACGGAGACCAAACAGAACAGCATTTCATCATCATGTCTCAAGCTAAGCATGAAAGCATAAATTCCAGGAGATCCATCTGTGGCTAGTTCAGTATGCTCCGACCTTTTAATTGACCGCAGGGATGAGAGTGGAGTTGCAGGGATTGAACAGAAGTATAACCTTTGAGTTGGATTTATAGAGACTGAGCAAAGTTCAGATCCTGTAGGCGGCGAGGTGAAGCTCTTGTCTTTATTCATCGAAGGGGTGGGACCAAGAGGTTTGATGGAATGAAACTGTTGGAGGAGAAGGTTCTTGGCCAAAGGTTCTTCCTGGTAGTAGTGTTCAGAGCTTTTGAGACATGTAGATCCGACGTCATACTTACACCAAAACCAGGAAGAGTCTATCTTCCCCGAAGGGAGAACGGTCATCTTCGGAGGAGACGAGAAAAGCATCGCACTTTGTAACATCTTCAGATTTGAGATCTGACAAGAATCAACTATAGGAGAACAATTGCAGGTCATAGAAAACAGATCTGGAACAAGTAGGGTCGTGAGAGATGGAGGGCTACACAAGAGCCGAAGTATGAGAATGCCGCACCGACACCATCTCTCGCAGCTAGCGACGGCGCAAGAGATTTTGAAACCCAGCAACACAAGAAACTCATGGACAAACCAGGTGGAACAGAGTGACAGAGAGACAAGCAGATGAAAGGCAGAGGAGAGACGGCGACGCCGGCGAGCTACGGAGCTGCCGGCGTCGGAATTCATGGTTGAACGAGCTGCCTCGATAACTGTGTCTGGGAGCGATGGTTGATCCCTGTGTTGTTGTTTTAATCTGTTCTCCAAAATCTAGTCTATATTATTAAAGTTGAAGTACACAATTTGATTGTTTGGAAACAAGGAAATAAATAAATAAGATATGTTTGGAAATATGGATAGTAGAATAAATGAGATATGTTTGGAAACATGGATAGTAGAGATGTATACTTTCTTTTATTTACACATTTAGCATTGTATTTTCAATAAATTAATAACAAATGAAAATTGTTTAGAAACATGAAAAACATATGTAATACTTCTTTTTATTTAAGCATTTAGCCATTGTTTTTACAATAAATGAAACAACCTTCATTCTATATTTCTTTTTATTTACAGTTCTATAATTATATTTACAATTATTTTTATTTACAATTCTTTATAGTGAAAATAAAAACACAAACTGAAATATAAATAGTATATTATATAAAACAATTTTTTAAAACAGTATTGTTACCTTATTTAGTTTAGTCAAATATAAAAATTTCAAGAGTTCAATTTTCAGAAAAAAATCATAAAATTAATAATAATTCATAAAAAACTAATGCAAAAAATAAAATTTTAAAACATGGATAAAAGTATATAAGTTTTAAAATATACAAAATGGACTAATCTAATTACCTAAAAACATTGTTTTTATAAAATAATCATAAAATAAAATTTAAATTTTATATACACATTTCAAATCAAAATAATAGTTTAAAGTTGATTTATATCAAAAATTGATTTAAAATATGCATATATTCAAATTTTCATTTTTACTAAAATATTTCCAATAACCATTATTAAAAATGTTTTCAATATATATAAGAAAAACAAAACAAAAAGATTAATTTCATATACCAACTTAAATAATGGTTTTTATATTTCACACTAAACTTTAAGAATATAACATATGTGAATATTTATAAGATGGTACATATAAAATCCTATTAATTATATGATTATTTATATGATGGACTAATACAATTAATTATATGATGACATATATATAATACATAATAGTGACTAGGGCTAGGCGTTCAGGTATCAATTCCGGTTCGTTTCGGATCTGTTTGAGTTTCGGATTTCCAGGGTCAAAGATTTTAGCCTCATTCATATATTTCTAAATTTCAGTTCGAATTATGGCTAGGGTTGGGCGTTCAGGTATCCATTCAGGTTCGTTTTGGATCTATTTGGGTTTTGGGTTTCAGGTTTCCCGGGTCAAAGATTTCAACTCCATTCAGATATTTTTAATTTTCATTTTGAATTATATTCAGATCTTTTCGGGTTCAGTTCATGTTCGTATAACCCATTTAAACTATTTTTTAAAATTCATTATATATTTTGAATTTCTTAAAATCTATAAATAAAATAATATATTGTATATAAATCTGAATAACATATGTAATAATATCTAAACTGGTTTGGTTTAAATTTTGGATCAAAAATCAATAATTATTTTAAATATTATTGGTGTTTTGAGTGTACTTCCACTATGTTAGATATTTATATTTGACTATTTTTATATATTTTCAAGTATATAAACCAACCAAAAAGTATCATATATATTCTACATGTTTTTATATACAATAAAACTAAAAATAATTAATCTATATAAGTATATAAATCTTTTTCGGATACATTTTATCCAAAATACTTCGGTTCGAATTAGTTATGGTTTCGGTTGTTTAAATATCAAAATTTTAAATAATTTAGATATTTAATCAATTTTGTTCATGTCTGGTATTACTCTTTCGGATTGTGATCTGTTCAGTTCTTCAGATTTGAATTTTTTATCTATTTTTGATATTTACATGAAAATAAATAGCAATATATTTTTGAAATATATATCCGCACGGGCGTGCGGATCAAAATCTATTATACTATTAAATCTGAAGTACAAAAATAAACTAACCCTTAACCTAATAATTTAATTAAAACTAATGCCACTGAATAAGTATCTAATGATTATAATCCTAAATTTTAGCATTTATTGTATTATCAGCATTTAAAACAACCATAACTAAATTGATTTTAAAACTAACTAGTACAAAAACAATTTACGGTGAGCAAAACTATTTCTTAAATTTGTCGATGAATCATGTGTTTCAGAAACACATATTAACCAATCAGAATAAAAGAAAATAAAATTTACTGCAAATATATAATTTTATGTTTTTTGTGTGTTCTATAATATTTTTTAGACTCATTTAATATTATAATGATCGTAAGTGATGCATATCATAAGTGTGCTGAAATGTAAAAGATTACTAGATTAGGACCCGCCCTAAAGGGCGGAAATTTATTTGTCAAATTTCAATTAATAATATATGGTATATATAATATGTGTGTATAATATTATATATCTTTTGTTTAACATTTATATATATACATATTAGACATATATATAATATTTTATTAAATATATATAGAATTTAAATAGTGTTATAATTTGTGTTGTACTTGTTATTAGTTTGTATTTAATCTTCTTTTATTTTTAGTATAATAATTTGCATTGTCACACCTTTTACCTTTTAATTTATACACATATATAGTTATCCCATTTTTCAAAAAAAAAACTTATACACATAGTCTCGTAAAATGTAATATATAAAAAAACATATTTAAAAAATCTACTGACCATATACCACCATTATTTGGTTGTTTGAACTCATGTTCTTGCATAACTGTGTATGTTGTGATATGATGTAGGCGAAGAGTAAATATATGGAAGTAAAGTTAGTGATACGAACATGAGCCTATGTTGGTCTATGCCACAATTATTTGGTTTTTTGAAGATCAATGAGCATAAGCATACACGGTCTTTGTATGTTTACGTTGTAAATGAGTCGGATATTTTTTTCTCTTATGTCTGGAATGATATGGAACTCGTTGATTTAAGAGTGGTTCAGTTTTATATGATCTAATTATATTAAGAGATTAACCAAATATATTATAAAAGTGTTACTGATTAAGTTTAACTAATCTATGTTGGTTAAGATTTGGTTTAATTTAAGCTGGTAGGTTGCATTGTATAGGAGGCATGATATATTCTAGCAACAACTATGAAAGAGTCCAAAATTTAAATGAGAACTTCAAATAGTAGATAATCCCTAAATTAATAGATTAGATATAAACCATTAATTATCAGTCAACAAAAAAAAATTATTTTTCTCAACTCACAATATTATATATGTGTACATAATATTCCTAAAATATTAACAAACAATGCATCACACATAATATCAACCTATATACTGTATTTATTAGAAACTCAATCACAGCGTTTAAAATCTAACTGATTCCTTTTTATGGTCAAACTACTTTATAAAATTTAGCTTACCACTGTTTCGTAAGATAATTCTATAAATTACATAAGAATTATTTTAACCTAGCTTATTCGTTATCTATCTATCTATACTATTATTTACGAAGTGATTTTTCGCAACGTATTTCTCACGTTAAAAGTTAGAGTGGTTAATATCGAAACTACCCTTAATGAATAAAATATATAACTAAACTAAAAATAAAAACGAAAATTAATTTATTCGATTATATAATTGATTAAAATTAATAGTAAGATTATCTAAAATCTAAAAAATATTTTAAAATATAAATATAATTCCTATATGTATGTTGTATTGTTATCTGAATTTTTTTTAAACTGATATAATAAAAATCTTTAAAAATAAAAGATAACTCATATACATATTTTGTTATTATCAAGAATATCTTTAATAATGATTAAAAATTATTTATATATATATATATATATATATTATCATCTAAAAAGAATATCTTTTAATTATAAATAAAATTAGTTGCAAAAAATATAGTTAAAAATATTTCCCCTAGTGACGCGTGTGGATAAGAAAACTTCTTAGACAGAAAGGTGTGTATGTTTTTTATTCAGACAGAAGTAAAGATGACAGCTGGCTAAGAGTTTGAGACAGAAGACAAAGGACAGAGGACAGAGGACAGAGGACAGAGGACAGAGGACAGAGGACAGAGTCAAGTTAGCATGCATGCAGCTTTATCTTACAACATATAAAAATTATATTCGTATATTCGTACGCCACGGTCGCTTTGGTTCCTCTCTTTCTTTACATATATAACAATTTCATACATAGGTAAGTTAAATTTCGTTAAAAAAAATACGTATTGTATAAATTTTTTAAAAATAATTACACATGTAGATACATTATACCTTACGGATACGGAAAAGCACATTTCAAATAATAGTTCCATTCAAACGTAAACAAACAGATTCCTACTCAAATTGTCTCATTTGAATTTAACAATAGCAAATGTCAAAATGTGTATTAACAAAGGCTTGGAGGAATTGAATCACGTAAGAGAAAATTTGAATTGTGATTAATTAATTCTAGTTTAAAGTTGCACAAATCTTAAAGAAAAAGTATGAGCCTACCAAATCAGAACAATTAATTTAACAATTCAAGACTGTTGGAGCTTTTTTTCAAAAAAAAAAAAGACTGTTGGAGCTAGACTCCCACTGTAGTAAAATTATACTAACCACACACTTTTTGTAGACTTTCATTATTACTCTGCTTTTCTGGGAAACACCACCTTCCTTGACCCCCAAGGCATCTTCCAATTGGAGAGAAACTTATGTTCTAATGCACACTTCCGCATGAAGCAATCTCCAATCCTACACACACACACACACATAGAATCTCGAGATCCACTGATATGAAATGGTTTAAAAAACATTTATCATCCTTTAGCAATATATAAAGCAAACCTTGAAGTCCCATTGCCATAGATGCTACGATCATCTTTACCGACCCAAACATAAGTGTCCGCTTAAATCTTCTCCGTGTCATCAAAACCCTCCAAGATTGGTGACCACAATTGGAATGAGTTACGGATAATTAACAAAATTCCATTTAAGAAAACAGTAAAGTGAACAATATACATCATATACCTGCCTGCTTATAAGAATCAAGCTTAGCATCGGCCTGCTGAGACTGAAGTCTCAGTTTCGTGTTGCATCTACCAAAGAGAGATTGAGAAGCGTGATGAGTCATATCTGGGAACAATCTAGAGCAGTCTGCAATGTGCTGTGCAAAACTAATAGATTTGAAAGTTGAAGGTTAGATGAAATTGGGAATTAGGGTTCCAATTTTTTTACATGGAATCAACTAATGTACAATAACAACAGACCGAATGTGAAGTTGAAGACTTACATTAGAGTAAGTTGCAACTGAAGCCGGACGTGACTGAGACGAAATCGATTTGGGTTTGTCCCAGAAACACAGAGATAAAGACGGAGCCGGATGTGACTGAGACGAAATTAATTTGGGTTTAACACAGAGACGCAGAAGAAGCTGGTGGAGACAAATCCGGTCGTGAGAGAACATAGGGAGTCGGAGATGGAGATGGAAATGCCGGAGACGACGAGGTGTGTTTTGTGTATCTGTCGATGTTGAAACCCGACAAAAGGTAAAATCTTTCTTTTTCTTCTTATAATATTAAAGTGTATTTTTATTTATTATTTAAATTATGGTTTATGGCAAAATCGTAAATTCGCATGTTTCAAAAGTTATTCTGGTAATTTCAAACTTATATGAGTCAGTCTAGTAATTTCATGACTTTTTAGGTCATTTTAACTAATTTCTCTTTAAATTATGTTTGAAAACTTATATTGTTATTCATCATCCTCTTTAATGCATATCTATCTTATTAAAACTGAAGTACAATTTCGGTGTGTTTGGATACTTGGATAAGAGTTTAAAAAGGAGGTTTGTTTGGAAACACGGATAACAATATTAAATGAGAATTGTTTGGGAAAATTAATAGCAATATATTTACTTCCTTTTATTTACACATTTAGTCATTGCATTTATAAAAAATTATGTATTTCCTTTTTGTAATTTTTTTATTTACAGATTTTACCACTACATTTAAATTCAATTGAAAATAATTAATTATAATTCCAAACTTATCTAAACAAATTGAAGTCTCCATATATTGATCATTATTAATATGTAAAATTACTATTAAAAAACATTTCACTTATTTTAACCAAACACATAAAAATAAATATTTTTTTTTTTTACAAAATCAGTTAGACATAAACATTCGGATACCCATTTAGGTACGAGTCGTTTCTTTCGGGTATAGTTTTTTTGGGTTTTGAAATTTCTTTTTAGTACTTCCTTTTTGTGTTTTCTTTATTTATAGATTCTACCATTGCATTTAAAATTAATTTAAATTAATTAATTAAAATTTCAAAATTATCTAAACAAATCGATATTCATATATTGATCATTATTAATATTGTAAAAATATTAGTAAATAAAAATTTATATTTAACTTCATTTATCCAAACACATAAAAATATTTTCTTTTTGTTTACAAAATCAGTTAGGCATATACATTCATGTATCCATTTAGGTACGGGTCGTTTTTTTCGGGTATATATTTTTTGGGTTTTGATATTTCTTTTTAGGTACTTCCTTTTTTGTATTTTTTATTTACAGATTATACCACTGCATTTCAAATCAATTAAAATTCATTAATTACAATTCCAAAACTTACTGAAACAAATCGATATTCATATATTGATCATTATTAATATTTTACAAATATTACTAAATAAAATTTTATATTTCACTTAATTTAGCCAAACACATAAAATATTTTTTATTTGTTTACGGAATCCGTTAGAAATAAATATTTGGGTACCCATTTAGGTACTGGTCAATTTTTTCGGGTATAGATTTTTTTGGTTTTGATATTAGGCCATTTTTGGATATAAATTTATGTGTGAGTTTCAAATTGAATCCCCCGGGTCTGTGTGAATTTTGTTCTAATGTATAGGAAACTAAAAATGTTCAAATAACTAAAGTATTTGAAAATGATTTATATTTGAACAAAATATAATGGCTGCACATAACAAAATATTAATATAAAAATACTGTATACTTGCATTCAAAATCAATTTTTTTAACAATAAACTACACAAATATTTTTATTTGTATAAAAAATGAAAATACAATAATTTAATTAATATAGAAATATGTCACATTGTTTAAACAAAATATCAATATTAAAGTATTATACATTTTGCGTTCTAAAATTATTTATTTTAGTAACAAGCCAAATAAATATATTTATTAGAGAGAGAATAAAACAAAGCCAAAAACACATAGTTTACGAGAAAGACTCTATATGTCGAACTTATTATAAAAAATATTTTACTAAAATAAATATATTCAATAATTACAAACAAATAATATATTTTATAAAAGTGAAAATAATATCCGCCCTTTCAAGGGCGGGTCAAAATCTAGTTTACAATTACAACACAATTCAAAACTTTATATTATTATACAAAACTTATAACCGAATAATTAAATTGTCGATGATGATGAATATTGATTCAAACCAACAAGTCTCTTATAATGTATATATTTAAACCTTCTCTTTGGTGCTCTTTTGGATGCAAAAGTGCGAAATGCTTTTCTTGATTCCACTGGTTTTCATTCAATGCAATAAGTGAAGTGTCTTTGTGAAGATGTGTACAAAAAAATGATGGGTTGATATTCAATACAAAGCACCGTTTCGGTCTTAACCTCTCAGAAAATCGCATTCTTGATTTGATAGACAAACAAGTCAAAAGCTACTGATGTGGAGGTTGGGCTGCCGATTGATAGATATCATATAATTGTACTATTGACGTGGCAAGGGACGTGGAGAATTAAATGGAGCAAAGGGTTGATCCATGATATGCTGGGTATGCCAGATGTATTTTTGGCTTCTGTATAATTTGGAACTACGCTTTTGTATGTTTGGAGTTTCTTCATATGCTTTTTGCGCATAACCATTTCCCTTCGTATAAAATCATTTAAAATAATACAAATTTTATTTTGCTCAAATGGATCGAAACCATGAAATATATAAAAGTCGTATATTTTGGCTATAGAAACAACAATGGTGCAGCAATGGGCATGTTTTGCTCTCTATGGAGTTGGAGAAAAAGACTAGTGAATGGAAGAAAAAACCTTCAAATCTAACAACTAACAATAGTATAAAGCACAAATAGGTCAAGCTCGAGACAAAAAGCTTAAGCCAATAGCAAAGAAAACTGTGTAGTAGGTAAAATCAGCTATGTTAATTTGCAACAAAAGGGTCCAGAGAGAAAATGGAAATATATATAGTCAACAACAGAAAAAAAAGGAAATATAATCACCTCAAACAGAATGAAGTAACTCAACAACAATTTGAAATGGCTTAACAGAAAAAACATGACATCAGAGAATCAATTACTAGTGCGCTATATTTTGAGTTGGAATGTAGTAAGGGGCCATGTGCGTAGAATTTCTAGTAGAAACAGTGCCTATAGCCAGATTGACAGATCCGAGTTCATCGACATCAATGATTTCGACTCTGTTGGGGTACATGCCGGGAAAGGAGTTAGCAGGGACAAAAAATGGCGAGATCTCCAATGTCCTCAGTGTAAAAATGCGTTTTCTTCTTCTTCTAGTTTGAACACCAACAAAGTTTCTGTTTTCATTTTGGGCATATCAAGCACGCTCCTAGTGGTCTTCCTGTACCACTTTATCAAGAAAATTCCACCAGTTGTTTGTGACTACACCAAATGTTCGGTCGTGGAACACGAATGCAATATCTCGAGTTTGGACATAGTCAGCTCAGCAAGGTTGTGGAATCGCAGCATCTGGATTTTAGGATGGTCATTGTTGTTGGACCCAATTTTGGATATTTCGTTAATGGGCCGAGCCAAAAGAATAGGTCGAAAATGATGGAGCCCGTGGAAGGAACTCGAGGTCGAGGAAAAAGGCATCGAGATCACGGAGATCGCGGGATCGGTTACAAGAGAGACGGAAGACACGACTATAAAAGAGAGAAGAGTTCAACACGTGAGGACACGTCGAAACCCTAGAGAGAGAACTATTGTATAGCATCAGATGTCTCCCAAACTATATCCTCATTATATCTATCCTTGAATATAAAATTTTATTCTTTTTTCCCTAATATTACAATTTCATACTTGTATACCGACATATATATAAAGTTCGAAATCGAAAAGGCCATAGAACATAATTTAAATTGGTATACTGTTTATACCAAACTGTAAATGATTTTAAACCGATATTTCCCCACGAGAACTATTGTATATTTCTAATCAGGTTTGTCACAGCAGTTTATCTCAACAGTTAATCCAGATTGGCTGAAGGAGCATGTTGATGCTTGAAAACTGGACAAATTAAAATGGGGATACTTCCTGAACGACAAACGTCCATGGTGAGTATCATTTTCAAACTGTTTCGTCTAAGGAAAACTTATCCAACTATCTATTTTTAAGTTTATATGTTAATGATTTAGTTTTCTTAGCTACAAAAGTTTAATATCATTGACTAATTTTGGTTTTGTTATGCTGTTTTTTTTTGTTTCATGGCTTCTTTCTTAAATGTGACTTCAGTAAAATATATTAACTTACTTGACGTGTGAGAATATTTGTCTTCATTGTATATGATGTGTAACAAATGAGAGTTGATTGTATATTTCTATCCAAATTAAACATAAAAGTAACCTTTTATGCTAATAAACTATTATAAGTTGTAAAAAAAATGCTAATAAACTATTATTTTATATTTGAGCCAGGGGTTGAAACGGGGGCTATTGATGCCGCCAGAGATAACCGTCAAAAGGAAAGATGGATGTTAAAGAACTTGGGCTTTTAGTCAATAAAAGCTCAAACGAACCATCAGCCTTCTTCTTCCTGTGAAAAAGATGACAGTGCCACTCCTCTTGCCGTAAGGAAAGAAGGATCGGCTACAAGGAGCTAACAGAGAGTGGATAGAATAAGAACGAAGTTGTTGATGGCAGAGAGTAGAAGAAAGAAGCCGGATACGGTGAGAAGAAGTACGGTGGCGGCGTAGGAGGAGGTGCCCCTGTGGCGATGGTGAATAAAATATATTATTGATGGATATTTATTTAACGGCTCCAATGTATTGGCAAGAACACATACACATGTACAACGGTTGCTCTATAATGTAACCATGCGCTTGAAATTGTATATATACGACATTTAAGGGTTGAAACCTAAAACGCTTATAAAGTTTGTAAAACTTGGGCCGCAAGATTCATTCCAAAATATAAAAAGATTAAATAAACCAGTTTAAATTAACTACGTTCTACGTATGATGTACTTTAGACCTATTCAAAGACAATATAGGAAAACTAATCAACATAAGATAAACAATTCTACGTTACCCCGAAATAATAGGTAAATGGGATTCAACATAAAAAAAATACCAACTAACAATTTTCATCTTTTGTGTATTAATTGTGTCACTTATATTTTGATACAAAAGGGTATACATATTTTATAATAAATCAAATATGTGCTAAATAGAAAAATCAGAAATCCATATTTAAAATTTACAAAAACCATCAAGCAAAATTCTTTTGAATCGGTCAGCCAAAACCGGTAAGAAAATAACTAAACAATATTTATAAAATTATATGCAAACTCAAACAAAACAATTAACATAGTAGTAAAAAGGACAAATTAAACCATAAACCCCCTTTCACCAGTATAATTTATTTATCGCACTCTCCTATTATATTCAAAAAATTCATATCTAATTTCATTTCTGCAAGTTTTGCAAATATCGAACATACATAAAGGCTATATTTTTTTAATGCTATGTTGTAAATACAACTTAGGTCTAAGGAGATCATCAAGAAATATTAATAAATTTTCTAGCTACTTTTCAAGATCAAATTGTATAGATTTTCGGGACAAAATTATTAAATAATATTATAATTTTATTAAACTTAAAAGGAAAATGATATGAAACGGACACCTAGTAATAATAATATAGAAATCAATACTTAAAAAATAATTAGGAAAAATCAATTTTACCAACGTATATTACATTTGAAGTTTTATTCTTTTAGCTAACATTAAACTCTTCTTATTTGATTGAATAAGATACAAAGATAAAACTTGAGGATATTTTGCTCTCTACAGAGTTGTGGAAGAAGACTAGTGAACGGAAGAACAAAAAACATTTAAATCTAACAACCAACAATAATATAAAGCACAAATAGGTCAAGCTCGAGACAAGAAGCTTTGCCAATAGCAAAGATGGTTTGTTCATAATTCAAAAGCAACAAAAGGGTCCAGAGAGCAAATGCAAATAGAATGAAGTTACTCAACAACAATTTAAAAGGGCTTAATAGAAAAAAACATGACATCAGAGTATCAATTTCTAGTGCTCTATATTTTGAGGTGGAATGTAGTAAGGGGCCATGTGTGTAGAATTTCTAGTAGAGACGGTGCCTGTAGCCAGATTGACAGATCCGAGTTCATCAACATCAATGATCTCGACTCTGTTGGGGTACATGCCAGGAAAGGAGCTAGCAGGGACACAAAAAGGTTCAGCCCTGGAAAGGAAAATGACGAGATCTCCAATGTCCTCAGTGTAAAAAGCGTTTCCTTCTTCGTCAAGCTTGAACACCAACAAAGCTTCTGTTTTCATTTTGGGCATATCAAGAAAGCTCCTGGTGGTCTTCCTGTACCACTTTATCAAGAAAGTTTCACATGTTGTTTGTGACTCCACCAAGTGTTCGGTCGTGGAACAAGAATGCAATGTCTCGAGTTTGGACATAGTCAGCTCAGCAAGGTTGTGGAATCGCAGCATCTGGATTTTAGGATGGTCCTTGTGTTCTCCGAGATCCCATGATCCGATGAGATGACCTCCTGATCCGGGTATGTGGAACATGCCATCTCTCTTGGAGAACATGACACGGGAGGAGAAGAAACTTGGGTTCGCTATCCTGATGTTGATCCACTCCGAGTTGCTTTGAGCAGCCGGTCTGCATAAGCTGAGCTGAGGTCCGACGAACTTGATAGCCACGACACAGTCCTCTTCCTCAGGAGATGATGAGGACATGGACATGTTGGTGACGAGTTGGGTTTGGCAATAAGGCAGAGTTACAAGAGGAGGCAGGGAAATGTGTTTCGGGTCTGTGTACGATGCAGCCGGGTTTAGATCGTCTTGGAGACGGACTCTTCCGTCATCTAGAGGAGTAGCCACCCAGCCATGGGACGACCCGATGGTTCCCAATACACCAAAACGAAAGTATTTTAGTATGCTTGTGAACTCTGTAGGCACATCCTTTTCCACATGAGTCACGGAACGCTCATTAGCATTCTTTATGTTGAGGTTTCCGATTTCGTCAGCATATGCACAAGGGCTAACGGATATTATGGCACGAGGAGGGGTTTGTTGCAAAGAAGATGAGAAGCTATCTGAGCCAAGAGGGATGACCTAACCACCACACGTTTCCCAAGGCAGAGCTTCGAAGGCTTGTTGAGAAGCAGAGACATGAATAACTTTATCTTAGCAAAAGCAAGAGTTTCAAAATGAAAAAAAAAACCTAATTGAGAGAGTTGGTGATGTTTTACATCTTCTCCGTCTGACACTCTCCATTAATACAGAGAGAAGACTTGCCCACCAAGTCTCTCAGTTAATGAGGTCAATATATTTAAGGCATCTTATTTTCATTTTTGTTACGAAAATATTTCAGCTTAACGTCTTATTAAAAGAGGATATGTAGTCTTAATTCAATCTTTAAGCGGATCTAAATTGCAAAGGTACATCTATTTTATTAGAAGAGAAATACAAATATGAATTACTCCTTAGTTTTGCAAATAATTTACATTTATATGCCACTGATGTATTAATTGAATCTATATTTATGTTTCTTTTATCTTTTCCTGATTAATTAATGTTTTATCCGACATTAATTTTAAACTGAAAAATGCCAAAAGAAATCAACCTAACGTCTCCATTATATATACTTCCTCTTCTTATAGTTACATGATTGATTTAGCTCTCACACTTCTTACTACTGGAACTTAAAAACAGAGTAATTACTGGGTTTTTAAAAATCAATTTTTATGTCACTTTTTTTACAAACAATATTTTATAGTTTAACTGTCACCATACAATTTATAAAATCAAGCTTAATTTTGAAACTTAATTTTGAAACTACAATTTATAAAATCTTCAAAATATACATGATCTTACTTGCAATCAATATTAGTATTATTTAATGATTCAGTGTACAAAAATCTATTGTTCGGTTTTAATACCTTCGCTTGAGTATGAATTAATTTAAAATTTCTAAATATAACAAAAATATCTTTCAAAATAAACAACTACTATTTAAATAGCATTTTAGATCCTTATCTTTTTTTACTTCAAATACGTATTATTTAACCAAAAGATTTGGAAACCAAAATACTTTCAACAACAATAATTATATTACATGTTATAAATATTTAAATACCATAGAATTAGCTACCACAATATTTTTTAGCCCCTTAACTTGTCGATCAATCAACATTTATTTTGAAAATTTAATAACAAAATCTATCCATAATTGACTCATTTCATTCGAAGATTTGGAAATGAAATATCACCTATCAAACAATTTCCTATATTCTTGATAAACATCTACTATCTACTGTATAACCTCTTTAAATTAATAATTTATAAATTAATATACACTAAAAATCTCTATAAAATAATATAATTTTATAGTCTCAAATTGAGTTTTTGGTTGAATTAATATATCGATAAATTGATATTTCTATAAATTAATAAAAGTTGTAGTTTTTGTGTAGTCCCAACATTATCAATTTATAGAAGTTTCACTGTATGTTGTTAAAAGAGGAGAGTACAAATATAAATTCACCTTAAAATTTACAACTTCTTTAGAAGTAAATCCACTGAATTATTAACAACCCTAAAATGTTCAACATATTTCCTAAAATGATTTAGCTAAATTTATGGAAAATTCAAGTTTAAAAACGTTTTTAACAATATTATGTAATATTTCACAAAGCCTAAAATGTATGTATTTTGACTATTCCTAAAAATTATGTTTAACTATTACAGGTAGGGATTCGGGTTCAGATAACCCATTTAAATTATTTTTAAAAGTTTAAAATTCATTATATACTTTAAATTTCTCAAAATCTATAAATAAAATAATATATTATAAATAAATTTGAATAAAAAATGTCAAATACCTAAACTTAACATATAAATTAGTTGGGTTTGAACATTTGGATAGAGAATCAATAGATTGTTTAATTTTTTTTTGGTGTTTTGAGTATACTTTAGCTATTTTATACATTTACTTTTGAATATTTTGTATATATTTTCAAGTATTATGGAAAAATTAAAAATGTCTTATATATTTTGGATATTTTTAATATACATTAAATCTAAAAATAATTAATATATTCAGGTATATATATCTATTTCAGATACATTCGGTACCCAAAATGTTTCGGTTCGGGTTGGGTTTGGTTTCGGTTCAATGAACACCAAAATTTTGAACTCATTAGGATATTTAATGAATTTCGGTTCAGGTTCGTTACTATTTTTTCGGATCGGGTTCGGTTTGGTTTTTTGGATCCAGTTTTTTTTAAGCCCTAATTACGGTTACCATTAATTATTTAGAAAAATAAAATCTATCTATGCTAAGATTTAAATATTTTTCAATTATTTGTAGAATAATTTCAATTATTTGTAGAATAATTCAGATTGTTTATAACCGAATACATTTTTAATCTATTTAAATATTTCCTTATATATACATATATATATATATATATATATATAATATATATATATATATATATATAATATATATATATATATGTATATATATATATTTCAATATTTTCTAAAATATATTTTTAATAATTTCAGTCACTATTAATTATTTTCAATAAAAACTATCTATATTAATATTTAACTGTCATCGAATTATTTTTAGAGTAATATTTAATGTTTACAATTGAACATTCCTTTTTGATATATTAAAATCTCGCCATGTGATCCATATCTAATCAAAATATTTGAAATATTACTACATTTGAAAAATTATTTGTGTTACAGAAATATTAGTCAAACATATTAATGAATAAATATTTGTCAAAAGTTTAGTATGGCGCATATATTAATAGTTTTCACAGCATGTAAACTATTTAATTATTGTGCTTATAAACATTTTAAAAATATGATAAATATTTAAATATTAACTATTAAATATTTAAATAATATTTGTGTATACAAATACAAATATTTTGTTTGAGTGTTGATACATAATTAATAGAAAAGTGAAAATAAGTATCCGCACGGATGTGCGGGTCAAGCTCTAGTTCTATATTAATTAGCGAACATTGGGACGAGAGTAACTATTCTATATATTAATTTCAAATCATTAAAATAAATCTTGCTCATGTGTTACTCGTAGGTGAAATCTTTGTTCAGAAACTCGTTAGGGCATTGCTCGTACGTTCGGCTGGGCCTAGCGCCGAATGAAAAAATCGAAGATCTTGCGGAGATTAATTGACGATTTATTTTAGTTATACATGGTGTATTTGTTTGGAATCCAACAAGTTCATTTGGTGTAGAGGTTAAGTGACATTTGTGCACCTAGCAACCGGACTTCGATCAAGTGTGAAGGTATTTTAGCAGGTTTTTAGCAATAAGTTAAATTAGGGGTAAATTTGTCATTTATTTAGTATTTTTCTCATTAGGTTTTCTGATCTTTTGCAACAAAACTCGACGGCTCTTCCAATTTTTATGAGTTTAAGGAACATGGGATTCATGAAGTTTACTTGAAAAAAAAATTGTTCGAAAACTCATAAAAATTGGAAGAGCCGTCGAGTTTTGTTGCAAAAAAACCAGAAAACCTAATGAGAAAAATACTAAATAAATGACAAATTTACCCCTAATTTAACTTATTGCTAAAAACCTGCTAAAATACCTTCACACTTGATCGAAGTCCGGTTGATAGGTGCACAAAACTTCACTTAACCTCTACACCAAATGAACTTGTTGGATTCCATACAAATACACCATGTATAACTAAAATTAAATCGTCAATTAATCTCCGCAAAATCTTCGATTTTTTCATTCGGCGCTAGGCCCAGCCCGAACGTACGAAGAATGCCTAACGAGTTTCTGAACAAAGATTTCACCTACGAGTAACACATGAGCAAAAACTATTTTAATGTTTTTGAATTAATATATAGAATAGTTACTCTCGTCCCAATGTTCGCTAATTAATATAGAACTAGATTTTGACCCGCGCTTCGAAAGCGCGGGTATTATTTTTTTACTTTTATGAAATATATTATTTGTTTGTAATTATTGAATTTATTTATTTTAATAAAATTTTCTTTATAATAAATTCAACACATAGAGTGTCTCTGGTAAACTATGTATTTCTCTAGTTTTATTTTATTCGCTCTTCAATCAACATTTTATTTGGTTTGTTGTTAAAATAAATGATTATAGACTTTGATCTCTGCACCTCCTCGGATGTATATTTTAAAAATATGATGATATTTGTTTTTCATGTAATTATTAGGGTTTTGGCAAAATGAATCCGAGAAACAGAACTGATACCAATCCGTAAATATAGTACCAAACCTGAACATAAATTGATTAAATATTCGAATTATTCAAAATTTTGTTAGTTAGAGAACCGAATCGGATCCGAACCGAAGTATTCATGTACCTGAATTTATCTAAAAATAGATTTATATACTTATATATTAATTATTTTTATATTTAACGTATATAAAACATCAAGAATGATACTTTTAAATTGGTTTAAAAATACTTGAAAATATATATAGATAGTAAAAAACAAATATCTGAAATAGTTAAAGTATACTCAAATCACCAAAAATACTTAAAATAATTATTGATTTCGTATCCAAAATTTTAAATCAAACCAATTGATATGTTAAGCTTAGGTATTCTGACATATGTTATTTAAATTTATAGGTAATATATTACTTTATTTATAGATTTTGAGAAATTTAAAATATATAGTGATTTAAAACTTTAAAAATAATTTAAATAGGTTATCCAAACCCAAACCAAACCCGCAAAGATCCGAATCAAACTCAAACAAAAATTTAGAAACATCCTAATAGGATTGAAATCTTTGACCTCGAAAACCCGAAACGCAAACCGATCAGAACCAAATCCGTATGGATGTCTGAAAACCCATCTTTAGTCATTATTATATATCGTATAATTGCATCATATAATTAATCATATTTTATATGTACCATCATATAAGTAATCATATAATTATATAATTAATAGTATTTAATACGTATCATCATATAAATAATTACATATATTATATTTTTAAAACTTAATATGAAATATAAAAATCACAATTTGAGTTGGTATTTCAAATTGGGCTTTGTATTGTATTTTTCTTATATATATTGACAACATTCTTTTATAATGGACTTAATAACTTAAACCTATTATTTTTTTCTGTTTAATACTACTATTTTTGTTTCCAAACAAAATTATTTTTTTTAAAAAGCTTACGATCTACGTTTCCAAACACACCAAATTTTTTTAATACTCTTATCCAAGTATCCAAACACACCGAAATTGTACTTCAGCTTTATAAAATAGATGTACCTTTGCAATTTAGATCCGCTTGATGATTGAATTAAGACTACATATCCTCTTTTTAATAAGACGTTAAGCTGAAATATTTTCGTAACAAAAATGAAAATAAGATGCCTTAAATATATTGACCTCATTAACTGAGAGACTTGGTGGGCAAGTCTTCTCTCTGTATTAATGGAGAGTGTCGGACGGAGAAGATGTAAAACATCACCAACTCTCTCAATTAGTTTTTTTTTTTCATTTTGAAACTCTTGCTTTTGCTAAGATAAAGTTATTCATGTCTCTGCTTCTCAACAAGCCTTCGAAGCTCTGCCTTGGGAAACGTGTGGTGGTTAGGTCATCTCCTCTTGGCTCAGATAGCTTCTCATCTTCCTTGCAACAAACCCCTCCTCGTGCCATAATATCCGTTAGCCCTCCTTGTGGATATGCTGACGAAATCGGAAACCTCAACATAAAGAATGCTAATGAGCGTTCCGTGACTCATGTGGAAAAGGATGTGCCTACAGAGTTCACAAGCATACTAAAATACTTTCGTTTTGGTGTATTGGGAACCATCGGGTCGTCCCATGGCTGGGTGGCTACTCCTCTAGATGACGGAAGAGTCCGTCTCCAAGACGATCTAAACCCGGCTGCATCGTACACAGACCCGAAACACATTTCCCTGCCTCCTCTTGTAACTCTGCCTTATTGCCAAACCCAACTCGTCACCAACATGTCCATGTCCTCATCATCTCCTGAGGAAGAGGACTGTGTCGTGGCTATCAAGTTCGTCGGACCTCAGCTCAGCTTATGCAGACCGGCTGCTCAAAGCAACTCGGAGTGGATCAACATCAGGATAGCGAACCCAAGTTTCTTCTCCTCCCGTGTCATGTTCTCCAACAGAGATGGCATGTTCCACATACCCGGATCAGGAGGCCATCTCATCGGATCATGGGATCTCGGAGAACACAAGGACCATCCTAAAATCCAGATGCTGCGATTCCACAACCTTGCTGAGCTGACTATGTCCAAACTCGAGACATTGCATTCGTGTTCCACGACCGAACACTTGGTGGAGTCACAAACAACTTGTGAAACTTTCTTGATAAAGTGGTACAGGAAGACCACCAGGAGCTTTCTTGATATGCCCAAAATGAAAACAGAAGCTTTGTTGGTGTTCAAGCTTGACGAAGAAGGAAACGCTTTTTACACTGAGGACATTGGAGATCTCGTCATTTTCCTCTCCAGGGCTGAACCTTTTTGTGTCCCTGCTAGCTCCTTTCCTGGCATGTACCCCAACAGAGTCGAAATCATTGATGTTGATGAACTCGGATCTGTCAATCTGGCTACAGGCACCGTCTCTACTAGAAATTCTACACACATGGCCCCTTACTACATTCCACCTCAAAATATAGAGCACTAGTAATTGATACTCTGATGTCATGTTTTTTTTTCCTGTTAAGCCCTTTTAAATTGTTGTTGAGTAACTTCATTCTATTTGAGGTGATTATATTCTCTTTTTTTTCTGTTGTTGAATTAACTATGTTGAATTAACTATATATATATATATATATTTGCATTTGCTCTCTGGATCCTTTTGCTGCATTTCTGTTGCTGCGTTTGCTCTCTGGATCCTTCTCCAAATGGCATCCTGATTTTCCGAAAATTCAGATTGTGGTTTATGGTTCAAGAAAATATCTTAGCCTTACAAATGCTAAGCTTGATTCTTATAAGCGAGCAGGTATGTGTAATGTATAACTTAGATGTCGAGCTGTGTAATGAACAGGGGCAGAGGGAGAGAGGTGGGTGTGGGGTCAGGTGACCCCAGTAAAATTGGGGGACAAATTTTTTTCAGTGTATTTTTTCTAAAATTATTACAATATTTAGTTAAAATTTAACATTTGACCCCACTAATTTATATATAAACTTTCATATGTCCCATTAATTTTGTAAAAAAAATTATTTCTATAATAATAAAGTTTACATATAAAATTTATATATTAAATTTATATATTATGACTCCAATCAAAAAAAATTTCTGGCTCCGCCACTGATAATGAATGGAGTCTCAGCAGGTATGTGTGACCAATGGCTCAGCCGGTATGTGTAACCAATGGAGTCTCAGCAGAAGATTGTGGTATGTACTCTTTACTCACAGTTACAGAACACTGAATGTCTAGCTGTTGGAAGTACTTTTGATGGCTTAAATGATAGTATACGGCCACTCCGACTGAAGTTGCAGCCAAGATTTAATGCATGACTTCGTTGTTTATTATTTGAACTGGATGTACTCCGACTGAAGTTGCAGCCAAGATTTAATGCATGAGTTCGTTCTTTATTATTGAACTGGATGTAAATTATAGTTTGGATGGATTCTTTAGTATTTGTAAATTATAACCTTTAGTATATGTTCTAATCTTAGTACCAAAATCAACCAAATGGTTCATCCACTTGTTCTTACAGTTTATTTGTGATCTATGGTAGATCCCTACGTATAATCTCTAGCAATTTTAAATGTAAGATGAGCTTTTCAGTCATATCCTCGAATTCGTCTGATGGAATCCCGTAAATTCTAAAGTTGATTTAATCTGGAATCAAAATGATTTAAACCAAATTTTAAAATTGATTTAAACCAAAATCAAAATTAATATAAACCAAATTTTGGATTTTATGTCTCCTACCAAAGCGTGTGTTAATTTAGTAATTAATACTGGTTTTTTTGTCAGCAGTTTAACAGACTCATATAAACTCTGAGAACTAGGTTGGAAAGACTACATATGTGAATAAAAAAAAACGATTGATTTTTGCAATACGGGCTATACTATTCGCTTTTGTATCCTGTGTTCATGGTACATAGATAACTCCGAGGATGTGAGACTTCTCTTCAGACTTTTAATGTTTTCTAGAAATTTGCTAAGACATGCCATTCTTCTATTTCCAAAACCATCTTCACCAACTGAGAACAATCCGTTGCAAAAATAACATTATACTGTCGTAAATGCCGCATACATTCCATTTTCCAAATAAGAGCTTCGATTTCTGAGTATAGAGATGACTGGCTCGCTCTTGTATTCTTCGCTCCCATTAATCCATCAAAACCTTCTATTGTGCTATACCACCTTTATCCTAAAAATAGTTCATTATCTTTCCATGATCCTTCCAAGAAACACCATCTATCTGAGATAACCGATACTAGAGCAATAAAGGCTGATCTAGATTGATCTGACTCTTTGAGAAATTAAGATATGTACCTCATGCCAAAGTTGTGATTCTGTTTCAGCCTGAGTTTTTCACAAAACCCAAACCGGATTCATCTCGGATCACCGGATTTACCGATTCAACCGTGGATCCGGACGGGTTTAAAACCACCGATAAAAAGTTAACAAACAATAAATAAAAGTAAATGATGACTCATAATCTCTTATAAGTTTTTAATCCAATTCATTTTTATAAAAATAATAATGAAGGAAGCTACATAACATATAAACTTAAAGATGATATTGATTGTTCATATTGATTGTTCAATGTTCATATTGGTAGCGTCGGAGAGGGTGACCAAAAACGCAGCGGTGGCGTATGAGGCTTTGGGGTTTAGTTGTTTAGCACCATACATCGGCTCGTTGCAGTTGAAGTTAGTGTATAAGAAAAGGGTTCTGAGAATGCACTTTGTTTTGTGATATGCTTCTGCGAGACTCCATTGTCACGCGTATCATGGATTTAGTGAAATGTAATGGTGTGGCGTTTCTTTACCGAGGGAAGTATTATCCGTTGGGTGTGGCTCCGACCGAGGATCAGATAAATATGACATTGTTGAGTGGTTGCTTACTAACCATTATGTATGATTGGACTGTAGGGTTTAAGCACTGCTAGTTTAGTTGACAGATATGTGCAGTTGCAAGAGAAATGGATAGGCACATTGAGCTGCAACGGTCAGTAGCTATATGTTGTGGATATCGACGGCTGCATCAATGTGTGGAACGGTAAGATAGCAGAGCTGACTGGTCTTTCCGTTGATGAAGCTATGGGAAAGCCTCTGGTTCGGGATTTGATATATACAACGCATGCTTGACCAAGGACTACTTAACAACATAGTTGGAGCCTCCTTTGTGGGACAAGACGTGAATGGTCACAAAATTATTATGGACAAGTTCATCAACATACAAGGCGACTACAACGCCATCATCCATAGCCCAAACCCTTTGATCCCTCCAATCTTTGGTAAACTGCTTGCTAGGGAAGTGTTTGGGTGTTTTTGCAAACTAAAGGGTCCTGATGCGTTGACTAAGTTCATGATAATTTTGCATAATGCAATTGGTGGTCAAGACACGGATAAATTCCCTTTCCCGTTCTTGGACCGAAGAGGCAAATCCATTCAGGCTCTCCTGACTTTGAATAAACGTGTCAGCCCTGATGGTCGGTCAGGTCACTGGGGCTTTCTGTTTCTTGCAGATACCGAGTCTCGAGTCGCAACAAGCTCTGGAGATCCAGCGGAAGCAGGAGAGTAAGTGCTTCTCCAAGGGGAAAGAGTTGGCTTACATTCTTCAAGTTATAAAGAAGCCATCGAGCGGTTTGCGTTTCACAAGTTCATTGCTGGAGGCTACAGATTTAAGCGAGGAACAGAAGCAGGATCTTGAAACAAGTAGTGTTTCATAAGATAAACAGATTTCAAATACTGTAGAAAAATGGACGCCAAAATCATTGAAGACGGGTAGAGAGTTTAGATTCTTCTTCACAGTTGCACATTTTTACAAACGTATCTTTATAGTTTTTATTCACTCTCTCTTTTATTCATCAGCTCATTTAAGTTAGAGAGAACAGAGTTCTTAATTGGCACCGTCATAATCGCAGTGGTAAGCCAAGCCATGCTGGTAGTAAGAGAGAGGAACTTCAGCTGATACATCCACTAAAGGCTCCGTGGAGCTCCATCTACACCAGGTTCTGAAACAAATGGCTGATGGGTTCTCGGCTATACGCATGGAGTTCACGTAACAATTCATCATATTTCCAGCTGTCTTTTCAGTTCCATGTTTTGCCGGTGGACTTAAGCTGAGATCAATGATAAAGAACCATAGAATGTCTGCTGCAGATAAATTTACTATCCCGAATTGAGAAACTGTGAATGATAACTAGAACTATTTTGCCACCATACAAATTGTAAAGCCTTCAATTTTTGTTGTGTTTTATGAACAGGATGTCATTGATAGAGTCTTGATATGTGGAACTCTATGAACTCTTCTTATTAATTACTCAACACAGATTACAAGATAGAACAGAGAATTACAAGATGAACTAGAGCTAATAAAGTGAATCTCAGGTTAGGATCTCATGGCATGAGACGGAAAACCTAGATGGATAGATCCCAAACTAGAAATTCTACTGTGGATTCGAAGAACGTAGGAGATGATCACAAAGATAAGAAGGATCAACTCGAAAGACTGAATTCGAATGCAAGTTCTTGAGAGAACTTAGTTGCTTGAGAATAAAGTAAGGTTTTTAAGAAAACATTTATTATTGATATTGTGTATAAGACTTTGCCGGGAGGCTACATTATATAGAAGAAGAAAACATAAACCTAATTAGGAAAAGGAAATATAAAACCATAAAAATAGAAAAACTAAATTGAGGTAACGATGGAATATCCTTGTGACTTTATCCTGTCACATGGCGATCTCAACCCGAAGACTCAACACGATCTCATGGCGATCGGGAGGAAGGAAGACTCATGGCGTCTCACTCTTTCTACAACATATCAGCATAAAGTCTCGACTCGTACTCTATCTCTTCTTATATCATAGCCTTCACACGAGTTACTTCACAACTATGTAACAGCATACCCTCTGATACAATCCAAAGCTTTGCTTAACCGTTTGCCTCAGCCACGTCATGAACTCACCCTGCCACGTCAGCCTCGAGATAGTAGAAGTCTATCAGTCATGTGCAGGGGAAGGTGTGCCGCCTGAGAAAGTGCAAGACATGTTCCACAGTAGCAGATGGACAAGTCCAGAAGGATTAGGGCATAGCGTTTGCAGGAAGATTCTAAAGCTAATGAACGGAGAGGTTCATTACATAAAGTAATCCGAACACGTAATTGTTATTGAACTACCAGTTCCTCTGATGATGCGCTCTTAGTGAGTGGCTATATATTAAAGTTGTAAGAGTAGTTTATAGTTAGCTGGTTGGTCGTATACATTGTATATTGTTGTTATTAGTCTCATAGAAAGAAAAGATAGATATCTTTGAAATCACAATATGATATCAAGAACACTAAGAAAATATATGTTTTTTCTTTTGCTTTTGGAACACTTTTTATATGTTGCTTTGTTCTATGCTGATGCTTACAAGAACACTAAGAAAATATAGTTCAATATTGATCTATTTGCTTTCAGTTTTCTTCTTCTGCTCCCACGTTTTAAAGTCAACCTTTTTTAGTTTCTATTTGCTACAAATTAAGATACATGAGCATCACATAATCCTGATATATAATGAGACCTAACCTCTTTCTTTATCACTCCCCCCCCCCCCCCCCCACCAACCAAATAATATAGACTATATAGTTAAACTATATGCTGTCTTAACAAGTAGTGTCTTCGTGTGAAGCTATGCATCACAAGTAGTATCGTCTATGGTCCCTTTTTTCTGTATTCGGAGCAAATGCAAACGTCTATTTCAGGTTTCTACTTGAAAAACAGCCAAACAAGTTTCTTTGTAGCGTAGTACTAACTAGTATATTGTTGTTATTGTTTCATATGATGATCAACTTGTTAGGTGAACTGGAAGACAAGTAAAGAGTAAACTCAAAACAGACCTGCACTAGGATCCTCTTCTTTGTCCCACACAATATCATCCTCATCTTCCTCTTCAGCTACCCCTTGCTTATTCAGTAGAGCGGCAAAGTAACCTTTGCGGTACTCATCCCGAAGCTAAAATTAATGAAAAAAATGTATCAGTATTCCGGAATACAGAATCCAAAAGATGCTACTATATATGATAAATGTATACAAAACGCTTACCTTGGAATCCTCATTTGAGCCACCATCATCAACATTTGCTTCATGTTACATCTTTATTCCTTGTCTATCCATCCATGGAGGCAAGACTTGCATACTATAGTCTCCACCTCTACCTTTAACATCTTCTTTATCCTCAACCTAACCATGTAATAAGACTCATGAAATTAATGAAAAGAAAAAATTAACTCCTCGTAAATTAGGGTTTTCTAAATAAATATATTTTGATTCACTCATAACATTGAACTTGTCGTATACATTAACAAGGAAGAAAATCAGCCAAAGAATAATTATGTACCTGCATCTTAGCTTCAATGGCTTTAAGCCTTCTTGCTCTCTGAGAAGCTTCAATGGCTTGGCGTTGCCTTTCTGCAGCAACATTGGCTTTCTTCTCTTGTTGTAGCTTCAGCTTCCCACTTCCCTTCCTCTCTGTGTGCTCTTTCTCAAGCTTCTCCCTAGCCGATCTAAACACCGATTCCATCTTTTACGATTCGAAGGTATGGTTTTGAGGAAAATTAGGTTTTGAGGAAACTGGAAAAGTGATTATCTCTTGTTATTCACGTCTTCAACTTATAAAAATTTAACAATTGACCCAACTATTTTATTTTTACAAAATTCCCATAAAATAAATTTTATTTAAATTAAATATTTAGTACTAAAAATACAACTAGAGATTATGTTCCAACTTCATTTGCTGCAATTTTTTCATATGCAATTTTCCTAATTCAAAAATAAAATTATGCATTAAAAGAACATAAAGAAGAAAACAAAGTTTTTTTTTGTAATTTGAATTACATATTGGATCATAATGTTTGTGCATATCAAGTTTAACAAGTACAAATGTTATCAATCAAAATTTTGACCCACAATATTAAAAAAAACTCATTAATTTCGTTTGAACAATACTTTATTGATCTTGGTAGTTTCGAAAATAATTTACCGAATTAACAAATTACTTATTTATATTATATTATATTATATTTATTTTATATCATTTATGCTCAGTTTTGATTTTATTATTTTATGTAAACTATTAAATGATCTTTTGCAAAGTAGTATATTTCTTTTCATGTTATTATATCATTTTCAATATTATTTAAGTATAAAATAAAAAAAAATCTTAAGATTAAAAGAACCATAGTTTTGATTTTCATTAGTTTATGCATATTTTGTGTAAACTATTAAATAATATTTTGCAGAGTATTATATTTATTTTCATGTTATTATATCATTTTAAATATTAATTAAGTATAGAACAAAAAAATGAAGATTAGAAGGAAGATTTAATAAATAAAAGAACTTCAACTCTAAAATGGCGTTATGAGAAAGATTACTTCATAAATGAAGTAACTCTAGCTGTTACTCCATTTTAGAATTGAATATAGAATAGAATTGGAGAAGATTTTACTCCAAAATAAAGTTTGGAGTTAAAAATGGAGTAGGGTTAGAGATACCCTTAACCATTATATAACAACACCTTTTGTTGCCAGTTTCTTTATTTTATGTTTCTTTTTCCACCGGTCCACTGAGCCTAAAAATGTCACGATGAGTTCACAGCTATATTTTCTTTCACCAAGAAAATTTAAAGGAGGAACAACCACCATCCTAGTTTCCCTTGAAGAGATAAGAATACTTCTCACTTTAGCAGAGTAAACATCTTTAGAAACAGCCTCTAACCAGTGGCGGATCTAGAAAGATTTTCAATTGGGGGCACAATATTATAAACAACAAAAAACCAAAATTTGATGGGGGCATTTCTACAAATTTCTTCACTAAATTATTGATATTTGATAAATTAAATTATACTATTAAGAGAAAAATAAAAATTAGTAGGGGGCACGTGACCCCGTACCACTTCATTTCCGTCCGCCCCTGCCTCTAACCATTCCTAAGTTCTACCGATTGGGGGTATTTCAATGTTGATATCGATCCCGATTTCCTTTTGTTCTTTCGAACAATACATATTAAGATATCAATTGAAGCTTAGGGGTCTTCTCTGTTTTACCACCTATATCTTTTACCATGGTTAATTTATTTTTATTTTTAATTTTGCTATTGGATGGATCTCTAGCTATAACTGTAATTTATTGGACCTTTAATTTTAATATAAGTATTTGGTATCAAGTTTTAATATATTATATATCTATATAATTAAAACAAAGAAAGGAAAAATTAGTCTGAATTTTTTTTAACAAATCTTCCAATGTTATAAATTCTTTAGTTATTACCAATTTTATAGACACGCAATTACACACTTACCAAATCAGAATTTTTTTAAAATTTTGTGAATAGTTAAGAAAAAGCCAAAACTAAAGAAAATAATTGTTATTTTTAAAGTTGTATAGAAATATTTTTTAAAAGTATATGAAAAGCTAATTTGTACTTAAATATTTAAAATAGTAATGGGTTAAAAATATTTTTATAATATTAAAATATTAATAGAGATAAATAGCGATAACCTCAGCAGATTAACACAATTCAGATTGGTTTAGTTTGGTTCAGAAATGGTACGTTGTTGCGTTCCCGCTGGTTGGTTTTTATTTTATTTTATAAAAATTGTCTAATCACGTGCTGTTTTGATGTCTTAGAAACAAGGGGAAATTGTTTTTTAGGCCAAAAAACAACAATTATGTCTTATTAGTCTGATTTTTTTTTGGTGCCATTTTTTCTTCTAGTACCCTTTAGTATTTTTTAAAATAAACTAAAAATAGTTTTACAAAGAAAAAAATCAGAAAATAGTAAATAATGATGAAATTCCTATATCAACTTATTGATATATTTATTTAGTTCTAAAAAATGTTTAAATCATAATTTCATATTTTGTTATAAAAAAGTAGAACTGATATTCTACATAGTAGAATACATAATGTACTTTTTTCATTGAATCTACTATGTTTAGAATATGTATTCTACGTAAATAATAGTAATCTAAAAATATTTGGAAAACACATTCCGGATTTAACCTATAATTCTAAAATCTGTAGAAATCGAAATCTACACATTATTATAAATCTAAAATCTGTAGAAATCAGAATCTACACATTGCTACAAATCTAAAACTATTAGAAATCGATTTCAAACTTGTTTATTGTATTCCACATATAGTAGAATATAGATTCTATGGATAAGGATAATCCAAAAAATATGGGAAGATAATATTTGGAAATATTTAGTTTCCTTATATTTATTAACTAAATTGATTTTAGAAAGCCAATTTTAAATTTAAAAAAAAAAAAATCGTTTTTTGTATTTTTAATATTTTTTTTTTAAAAAAGCAAACCGTCTTTAAAATTGATTTTATAAATCACCATTTTCTATTTTTCTTAAATCCCAAAAACGATTTTTTTATTTTTTAATTTAAATTTTGATTTTATAAATCAAGATTTTCTATTTTTTAAATACAAAATCGATTAATTTTAAGAAAAATAGAAACTCCTGATTTATAAACCAATTTTTAAATTTAAAAAAATAAAAAATCGTGTTTTGGGATTTTTAATATTTTTTAGAAAATATAAAATCGTTTTTGGAATTTTTAATTATTTTTATTACTTTAGTTAAATTATATATAATATTTAATCATTGTTTTAATTGAAATTAAGAGTAGTATTGGCATTTTGAAAATATTTAGCCTAATAGGACATAATATATAAGAGATTAACCTAATATAACATTGTGGAAGCCCCCTTGGTCCAGTGGTTTGACTAAGGGTTCATTAATGCTTTTACAATAGGAGATCTGGACTTCGAGTCCCAGTGAAGACGAAATTATGCGAATTAAGGGAGAGAAGGCTTACAAGAGGTTCTGCAGCATGGCGCAATGAGTACCGTCAGGCATGGATACGTTAGGGTGGTTCAGGTGAGATGATACAGTCAGTGACGGATAGAATTGTCGGCTGTAAAAATCATCTGTAACGTTCTCATAGTTTGTAATAGCATAATTATCGAGAGTAAAATAAAAAAGGACATAGTTATCATTATTTTGGTCTAAAAAACAATTTTCCCCAGAAATAATAAGGACGCTGTTTGGTAACAGCAAAACAATGGCACACACTAACCCAGATTCCTCGTCGTCATCATTCTGATCGACAAAACAAGACCTGAAAAATTCGTTCGATAATTGGAAACTCGAAAGTGGATCAGAAAGTAAGTCAAGATCTCATCCAGGTAAAAAAAAAAGTAATCAGGAGGAATCACTATCATCACAATCAACCATCTGAAATCCCTCAATTCTCTTACGAGAGCGATGATGGTGATCTCCCTAAGGCATTCAAAGAGATGGATGCCGATGACCCAGGACAAGTCGTGATTTTCACCGTGGCATGTTAATTCTTCTCCGGCGGAGTCAGTTTCAAAGGAGATGTCGAGGATCCGAAAACCACACTCCTCTTTCTGTATTAGTCTCAAGATCACCTTTATAACTCATAATGAGTCAATCAAAAATGTTACTTTTTAAATGTCTCTTAATTAACGTTCCTAATTTTTTTTGACCATATACGTTAATTACAAAAAAACAAGTACTCCTTCCGTTTCGAATTAGATGTCGTTTTAGAACAAACTTTTGTTTCAAAATAAGTGTCGTTTTATGTTTTCAATACAAAATTTATTGACATTTTATCCTAAGTTATTTTTCTATTGGTTGAAATCTGGTTAGGTGTATTGATAATGATGTTTTCATCTAGTAAATATACAAACTTAAATGTTTTATTAATCTGTGTGTCGAACTCTAGAACGACAAATAAAATGAAACGGAGGGAATAACATTCGTATAATATTTATGGAACTAAATATAAATGATCGTCCACTCTCTGCGTTACAATACATTCGCACTTCTGTATATATAACTCATTCAACAATTACAAACAACATCATGTTTGCTCAAACACTCTCTTATACCACAAAAATGTATATTCCAAAGCGGTACCTATCACTTTCCATATTGATTATCTTTGTAACTACAGATCTATCACATGCCGAATAAAGATAGATATTAGCCCTGCGACTTTTATCCGAACCGATCAGGCCGAACCAAATTCAGTTTTCGGTACGGTTATGGTCTTGATTTCGGTTTGGTTCGGAATAGTTTTGAAAATTGGTTCGGTTTTCCATTCGGTTCGGTTCGTTTTTTTTTTTTGAAAAGTAGAACAAACCAAAAATATCCAAAAATTATCCAAAAATAACCGATAATAAACAAAAAAAAATGAACCGGATTATCCAAAAATATCTGAAAATAACCAAATTTAAACGAAAATATCCATTTTTTTTTGGAAAACTACACCAAAATCTAATCGAAAAAATATCGGTTAATTCGGAAATAAAATAAAAAACCGAAATAACCGAAAACCGAAACGAACCTTTTTCGGTTCATTTCTATAGGTATGTGGCTGATCCGAATTATCCAAAACCAAAATACCTGATCCGAATAACCCGATGTATCCAAACTCGCAGGGCTAATAGATATCATCAACAATCTTAGTAGTACACTGCAGCTTCATTGTAAATAGAAGAATATTGATCTTGGTAGCCAGAGATTGCAACCCAATGGGTCGGGGTCATTTAGTTTTCAGCGTAATTTCTTTGGAAGGTCATTGTTTTACTGTTCCTTTGATTTGTAAGATGGAAGGCGTTGGTTCGACGTATACAGACAACCCCGAGTTAATCTCGGCGGTTACTGGTGGAAGCAGTATGTGTATAAGATAAGACCAACTGGACCTTGTAGGTGGATCATTCACTACGAGGGAGGGCTTAGTCTCCCTGATAATTGTTTTTATTGGAATGAAAATTAGTTCTTAAAAAGACATAGCCAAGTTGAAAATAATGCATATGTCATTTTCTATGGTTCACAAACTTCGAATATAATATAAAATAAAATATACCAATTTTTTGTTATCTTAATTTTTAAGTTGATAATTGTTATATGTTTTAAGTCACTTGATAAAAGAGATAGCTAGGATCTCACAAGTGTATTATTCTTTTTATATAGATTGCGAATTTCAGTTCAGTAACCGTAATCTAAGCCGGCAATTCAGTAGCTCTGGAATTTTGAATCAATATATTCCTAATACATGTTGTGCTTGTGCAACTTATTGTATTCAAGAATTACCTTTCAACCTCATTAACTAAATCTCTTATTTTCCATAGGTATAAGCAATTAGTAAGCCAACTTAAATATATTACTTTTGTTTATTCATCTGTTTCGTTTATTTTATGCTTCAATCATATCATTTTCATCATTCCATTATACTACAAAATAATACATGCAGCAGGGATAGAAACGAAAAATTTTGTGAAGCTGCGAACAATGAGAGGTGGCATATTGGTAGCCACCGTCACAACATGTTTCGTGAACTTATTGATCATATCCATGGTTTGCCTTATCCTAAGCCATATATATGGCCCATATCTAGGTGACGATGAGGTACAATGGTTACATTCGGATGATTTCCGAAATGAGTTATTGGCCTCAAGAACACGGGATCAAATTTGACAGAGAAAGGAGAATGTGAGCTGGATCAATGTTATCTTGTTTAGACAGGGAGTACCTCGGTTTTCCTTTATCTCTTGGCTTGCTGTTAAGAACGAGTTATCCACAGGGAAAGAATGAGATTTTTGGGGTGGTCAACAACACTGTATTATAATGTGTGGGAAAAAGGATGAGACAAGGGATCACAGTTTTTTGCATATTCACAAAAGGAGAAATAAACAAATGAAAAAGGCTGTTAACAGTAAAAAGTATATCAATTAATATTAAAACATACGGCAGGAAAGAAAGTAGTAAAAGTGTACGTGTCAAACAGCAAAGAAAAGAAAGAAAAAATGCATAACGGGAGTTTGAACTCAGCAAAGAAGGATTTAGATGGGGGCACTTAACCAAATGTTCCACTGAGAACAAACGGCCATCTTAATAACTAAGTATAATATTTAAAAGAGTTGGGGGCACGTGCCCCCGTAGCTAAGAGCATCCGCAACAGGAGATGATGAAGAATCCTTAACACATAAACCTATGTTATTATGAATATAATAATAATATAATAACTAAGTTAATTAAGGATTGGTCCTTGAGTAGGGATTATAAGGACCAAATCCTTAAAGACGTGGCATGTTGTCATTGGATGGGAGAATATTGTGTTTTGTTTGGGGAAAAATCCGTTTGGACCTCTCGTCTCTCTGCTTCCGTTCCCGGCGATCTGAAGGTACTTCAATTGAACCAACTTCTTGATCGTGATCTGCAAATCGATCATAAATTTTCTTAAGGAAATCGATTAGGTCCTTGTTCGGGGCTTCTCCTTTGTTTCATATGACTATGTTTGTGACGTATTGATTAGGTCCTCGTAGTCTTTTGTTTCTTATGACTATGTTTGTTCGGGGCTTCTCTTTTCTTATGACTGTGTTTCTGGATTGACTGTTAAATGGTTTGTTTTCTTCTCTCTTTACACTTGGTCTTCATTGTCTTGAGATTTTTTTTTTTTGTAATTGTTCTCTTTCCTTGGAACTAAACCAAATTCTTGTTTCTGTGGAAGAAAGAACGAAAAAAAAATGGAGGAGAAGAAGAAGCAAAAAAAGATATTATCTTTTTTGTTGTGTACCAAGTTGTTCTCTGAGGGTTTATGGCCATAGCTTATTGGATCTTTCTTAATGTTCCCTTTGCTTCTTGGCTTATTAAACATGTGTATCAAAATGGCAATTGTGCATGACATCGCTGAAGGTAAATTGCACATTTTGTTCCCTGTTATTATTCTCTATTAGTGTTTAAAGTTTATGTGATTTTGAAGTTTTGGTTTGGTGTTAGTGACTGGTGGTGATTTGGATATCTACTCCATTACTACGATGGGTGGTTCTTGTTCTTGCTCGGATGGTGAACTCTTGGAGCAGATACGCACCGTTTCTAGGCAAAAAGGAGAGCTTCAGCAGCAGATACGCACCGATACTATTTTCTCTTCGTTTAGGCCTTTCTCATTATCCCTTCACTGATTACATATTAGGCCTTTCACTTGTACATTGTGGTATTGGAATATTTAACAAGCTATAACTTTGTCTTTCTTAATATGCAGAAGGGAGCGTGATCATTCTGATGCTGAGAGGTCCCAAAACATACATAAACTATCTGAACTTCAGGAGCATTTTCAAGAGAAAGAGAGACAATACGCTGAATTGCAGGAACAGGTTTGCTTTACACCATCAAGTTATGTTTTGACTGCCATTCTTGCCACTCTTCACGCTCTCTGCCTAATGATCCGGATCAGACCCCAAGTGGTATAGTTTTTAGAAAAATCTCATTGCTTTCTTATTATCTTAAGGCTTCATAAAACTAAATGTAGTTCAAAGTTTTTCTTCATTATATGTAGAACATAAACACATTTGATCATATTGCTAATTCTTTTTATTCCTAAGGATTCAAATAGAAAAAACACCATTGGACATTCTTTTTGGATTAGAATCCTTAACTATTCTAAAAAGAAAAAGAATTAGTTTAATAGTCCTAAGGACTCCAATGGTGGTAACACCATTGGAGATGCTCTAATACCTGCGTACAACTGGGAGTTACTTCAAATTATTGGGTGTGACTGTTAATCCGGACTGGACTGATATTTTAAATGCGCTTCAAATCATCACTCAGGTCGACTCAATCTTGGCTGAAATGGTTTTTCAGACAACCATACACCACCTCTGGCGGGAGGGAATTGGTCAACAACATGACAAGGATTAGATCAGCTTATGAGGAAGATAGACGAAGCAATTCAAAATCGAATTGTATCACTCAAATACATATTTTAACACAGATTGGCTGGGATGCTTCAGCGATGGTTTGTGGTCTCTCCATTCTGAACTTGCAGAGAGGATAAGGTATATATGTCTTAATACATTATTTTCAGTTTTATCAAAAAAAAAATAATTCCTCTCATTCTTATAGCATTCTTTTGTATACATGAACTATTCAAAGTGATCAACAGAGTTGATACTTTATCCAAAAAAATAACTAGATCTAATTTTTCTTACATAATAGTATCAATTTTTTTCCAAATTATTATCTGAGGGTATTTTCACAATTAGAAATCTTGGCTATAGCTACAAAATAATCACAAAACATCATGGTTATTTAAATAGTCACTAAATAGTCACAAAATACAAAATATGATGGACGAGCTAGTTGATGGTCAGCCTGTAAGACAGTTATTCCACCTTTCTTAGGAATTACATGAACATGACTAACCCATTTTCTATCAGATATAACATAGATCACACCAGTTTCTAGAAGTTTCATTATCTCTTTCTTAACAATATCTTTTAGATTCGGGTTTAACCTCCTCTAATGTTCTACACTAGTCATCGATTCATCTACTTCTAGGTTAATGTGCGGCTTCGGAGTTGCAGCTACCCCCAAGGTCCGTCTCTTGCTCCCAGTGCAGAGACGTAGCTATCTCATCTCCGGCGGAGTGGAGCTTGACCGAAGATGAACGGCTCTTGCGTTGTGACGGCTGGGATCCATTCTGCTTCGGCGAGGTGGTGGTGAAAGACGGCAGTGTCGGTTTAGTACTTGGTTGGTTAGGACCGGTTAAATTCCCTGTTTGCTTGTGATTTGTACCGTCTATTTATTATTAAATTTTGTATTTTAAAATAATAATAATAATAATAATAATGGTAAAATATTCAAAACCTTATTTCTCTGAATCTTTGTGATTGCCTGAGTTTCGAAACAATGTGTGAATCATTTGTTTTCACTGAAGGTATATATTCCCTCCGTTTCTATATAGATTATGTTTTAGGAAGTTTTTGATGTTTCTAAATAAATGATGTTTTCATATATCAATGTATTTTTTTTAATTTTATCAAAAACTGTATAACAATAATGTTTTGTAGTTTGTTTTGTGTTTGGTTGAATAACTCTTAATTTATATTTTAATGATATTTTAAAGATTAAAAACAAGTTTCTTAATAGTTGTGCACAATCCTAAAACTTCATCTATTATGGAACAAATGGAGTATACGACATTCTCTTCTTGAGGTCTGTCTCACTATTAAGGATCAACGCAGCAAACAAAGCTCGAGAAGTTTCTTCAACCTCGTTGCCATTGGCAGCTGGCGTGGTGGAGAAGTTAGGGCTTGCAAACCAATTGGTTGAACAAAGAGAAGCTTGGAAGAAACCTAAAAAAATCGCCGAAAATATCATCAAGAATGAACAAGGTATGCTTCTTAGGATTAAATCTGTCATCAATGATGAACTGAAGCTTGATCTTGGTCATGCCCTCGCACTAGAAAAGGTAAAAACGTTTCGTCAATTTTAGCAACCCATTATGAATTTTTTCTTATCAATACGTGACTGAGAGAAGCGAAAACTGCATCACGCGTGCTACAATGGGATGACAAAAGAAAAGTGTAAAACGATGCTTGAGTTCATAGCTCGACGCAGGGGCGAAGCTAGAGGCTAATTACAGTGGGGGCATAAACTGGTTTTCATTAGATCATGGGTGCACTAAACAGAGTTTTCATAATTATCTAGCTAGTTTATGTAATTTTGCATGGGAAACTTTTGAAATTACAAAAAAACTATGGGTGCACATGCACCCAGTCCTCTCTCTCTAGCTTCGCCACTGGCTCGACGTGGATCCGCAGTCCCGTCTCAAACTATTTTTAGACCATATTTAAAAAAAAAGATCAACAATATATCCAGAGAAATACTGATATGATTTTAAAAGTTAAGACCTCCATCTGTATATATGTTTACCCGTTTCTTTTGAAGTTATAGATTTTAAATTATAAAATTAATTACAATTTTAGTGTTTTAGAATCATATCAGGTTTGGCAGTTCTACTTGCACATTTTTTTGGCACTTTTTAAAAGACGCCCGGACAAAAAGCCATCTTCCAAGCAATAGACACTGTGGATCTTTTTTTTCTTATCAAAACATTCTGTGGATCTTAATTATTCTTTGTTTCTTTTAATTTTTTTTTTGCTTAATTCTTTGTACCTTTTAATTGACAACTTCAATAATATATTTGTTTGTTTTAGAAGTTAAAACGCCAGTCAGCTAAAGTTGGATGAGACATATGGAACCAGTCAATCTTTAGTCTTTATTAGATTCGTTGAATCAGTATGGTATATTCTTACGAGATTTTTTATAATTCTTACCATAAAAGTTCTGTAAATTAAGTAGCAAATATAAATATGAAAATGACCCAAATGAGTCAACCTAAAAGTAATGTCACTATAGTAAACGTTCTTGACTTGAAAGTTTGATCATATACATGAATTATTAGGGATACAATATTAACGGAAAGAAGTAATATATACACTACTATATATATATTAAAGAAAAGAAATGTCGACGCTGCATTACGATACACTACTATATATATAACGCATTCAACAACTATAAACAACGTCACTATCTCATATACCACAAAATGAATATTCCAAAACGTTACCCATCACTAGTCATATTGATTGTCTTCATAGCTACAGATCTATCTCGTGCAGTCACAAGAAACAACATTCCTGCTGCAAACGATCCATCATTACCATCGATAAAAGATGTGTTTAAACCTTTCGGAAAGATTACTGTAGAAATCATCAATGATATTGGTGGTACAGTACCATTGCCTTTTCATTGTAAATCAAAGGACGATGATTTTGGTGACCAGAGTTTGCAACCTGGTGGGTCGTGGTCGTTTAGTTTTAAGCGTCAGTTCTTTGGAAGGACATTGTTTTTCTGTTCTTTTGTGTTGCCCAATGGAAGCTTTTATTTCGACATATTTAGAGACCACCGAGATACTGCTGGCGAGGACTGGTGCCAACATTGCGTGTGGAAGATAAGACCAACCGGACCTTGTAGGTTTAACGGTGTTCATAAGAAGTTCGATGTTTGTTTTCCATGGAATAAAAATAAGTCATTGTATTGAAAATACATAGCCAATATGAATGTAATGTGTTTGTGTTTTCTATGACTCACGAGCTTCAAACATATCATAAAATAAAACATGACGTTATTTATTTTATTTCATTTTTCATACGTTGATAACCGTTTATATGTTAATATCTAATATGACTAGGTATAAGAGATAGTCAGGATCTCAGTAGTATATGATGTTTTTGTTATATACTACGGCTTTCAGCTCAGTCACCATTGTTGAGTCTAACCCCGAAAATCATTAACTTTTGGTCGTTCGTAGATAAAAACCAGTATACCAAATTAAATCTGTGTGTCATTTACTTTTATTTATTTATCTTTTATGCATCCGTTATAACAAACCTCATATCATCTTAGTACAAAAATAAAATGCAAAGCTATTTTAAAGCAAACTGAAATAAAGAAACTATAGTAACAACAACCACCAATAGTATGGTTACATCCATACATATACATCACTTATACAAAGGTAAACCCAATAGCGTCCAAATAATTCTACCTAGTTGAGGTATGGATACCATTATCTCCGTACCACATATATTTTGACGTCTCAGCATATTTTGTAGTAACCATGCTCGCCCCACATTGACCCCCATGTGTTTTCCCAGATCCAATAATTAGGAGCAGTATCGGTCCTGACATTTTCAAAATTTAAATTATCAAAATATTGCACTTAATATAATCAATTTTAAAATTTAATTATTTAAAGTAATTTTTTATGTGTACCTGTTATATCTGTTTAATTATTTATTGTATAAAAATATATTAATTTCCTGTCTTTGTCATTATATTTCTGATTATATCAATAATAGTATTTATTGTATTTTCGAAAAACAAAATCCAACAAAATAGTGGAGATCAAAAAACAAAATAAATTGGTGAACACACAAAAGTGGGCCCCATTGAAATGTTTCTTATGAACCAAACCCGACCAGAGCACCCCGTGTCTTGGCTTTTTGAACATACATACGGAAACACGTATTCTACAAAAAATCTTTTAGAGGGATCAAATCGGTAATACATGTATTCTAGAAGGATCAATAATAAGTTTTTTTTTTTGCTAAAAGGATCAATAATAAGTTAAATTCATCAAACCGATAATACATGTATTCTACAAAAACTCACATGTGTCGTGTGAGTCACCCACCTGATACAGTGATACTGTGCTTGCTCCACCACTGATGGGAACAAGACTCCTCTTATGTAAGTTTGCATCACCGTTGCATTGATAGCAACTATTGAGCAGCAAATAGGCGGGGGGAACTACTCTTCTGTGTCATCAGCGGTATTGGGTGTTGGGCTTTGTCCTCAGCCCAGGTAATACCCTCCCGGGTGAAGCGGACCGCTGCCTGACCGGGTCCTGGGGAATGACCCACGAAGTGGGGAACCCCAGAATTATCAAAAAAAAAAAACTATTGAGCAGCGAAGACAAAAGGGATTTGAGTTTTTTTTTCTGATATAATAACTTACTAGCTAGAGCTGGACTAGATTTGCAGCGATTTGGTCTTCATTCGCAGAGACAAGCTGATATTAGACAGTCTCGCAGGGATCATGGTCTTGCCCAACTTGCAGACAGAATGGTCATAACGTCATGTATAAGGATAATCTTCTTCATTATATAATTTAAGTTAATGGTTGTAATAATTTACATAAACTACATCAGTTGTGTAGATAAAAAATTGCAATAATATATATAAATGAAACATTATAATTGTTGGTGATTGCAACTTTTGGAGATCAACCATTGAAATTTTGGTATGCAATTTTTGATGATCGACTATTAAAATTGTTGGTATTAACCATTGCAATTTTTCATATAAGGATTTATGGACATTGACGAATAATATTAAAAAAAAAATCAGAAACTAAGTGTTAGAAAGAAAAAAGAAAATTCATTATTCAAAGATCATTTGAAAAACGCCTATAAACACTAAAAGTGACATAGACAAGAGTGAGTCTTTGATTATTTTACTCTACAAACGGATTTCATGTATCACTATCTTAATATTTACACCTTCAGTAATATCTTTGTTTGTTTTACAAGTTGTAACACCAATCAGTTCAAGTTGAAATTACTGTCTCACTTGAAGACATGGAAACCTCCTAATATTTATTCCTTATTAGTTTCATTAACAAAATCAATCTGGTATATTTTTACGAGAATGATTTTCATGATTCCCAGCATAAAAGTTTCTGTAAATTAAATATTGAAATAAAAAAATGAACATGACCCAAATGAGATGTAACTACAGTTTACGTTCCTTAATTTAAAAGTTTGACCATATACATGATTTCTTACCATATACATGAACTTAAGAGAGGACAAGGAATGCTCGGATAAAATATTTACGGAAAGAAGTATAAATTAGAATCGTCGACACTGCGTTCGATACACTACTGTATATATATAGGCAGTGGCGGAGGTAAAAACAAAGAACAAAACTTATTTTCACCCCTTAAGATAACCTCTACATTCACCCACCAATAGGAATTAGTTAACTGAGATTTGATATCTCTTAAAAAAGGAAACCAAGTAATAAGAATTTAATGAAATAAAATTATGTTTTTAGATAAATAAAAAATAGTAGCAATTATCAAAAAAATATATTCTTTTTAATATTGATAAATCCATCAAAAAATACTAAACCCTAAACCCTAAACTCTATACCCTAAATTCTAAATACTAAACCCTAAACCCTTGGGGAAAGCCTGAACCCTTGGGCAAATCCTATACCCTAAATCGTTAATCTTAAACCCTAAACCCTACCCTTAATCATAAACCATAATATTAAACCCTAAATTCTGAACACGAAACCCTAAACCCTAAACTCTTTGACAAATATTAAATCATAAACTCTTAATCCTAAACCATGACCATTTTGGAATTTAGGATTTAGGGTTTAGTATTAGGGGTTATGATTTATGGTTTAGGGATTATGATTTAGTTTATGATTTAAGGTTTGGTTTAAATTTAAGGGTTTAGGGTATAGGATTACTCAAGGGTTCAGGCTTTTCCCAAGGGTTTAGGGTTTAGTATTTAGAATTTAAGGTTTAGGGTTTAGAATTTAGGGTTTAGGGTTTAGTATTTTTTGATGGATTTATCAATAATAAAAAGAATATATTTTTTTGATAATTGCTATTATTTTTTATTTATCTAAAAACATAATTTTATTTTATTAAATTCTTATTACTTGGTTTTCCTTTTTTAAGAGATATCAAATCTCAGTTAACTAATTCCTATTGGTGGGTGAATGTAGAGGTTCACCTTAGGGGATGAAGCTAAGTTTTGTTCATTTTGTTTTTGAACAAAACTTACCTTCACCCCCTAAGGTGAAACCTCTACATTCACCCACCAATAAGAATTAGTTAATTGAGATTTGATATTTCTTAAAAAAAGAAACCAAGTAATAAGAATTTAATGAAATAAAATTATGTTTTTAGATAAATAAAAAATAGTAACAATTATTAAAAAAATATATTTTTTAATATTGATAAATCCGTCAGAAAAATACTAAATCCTAAACTCTAAATTCTAAACCCTAAACCTTAAATTTAAATACTAACCCCTAAACCCTTGGAAAAGTCTGAATCCTTGGACAAAATCCTATACCCTAAACCCTTAAATTTAAACCAAATCTTAAATCATAAACTAAATCCTAATCCCTAAACCCTAAATCATAACCCCTAATACTAAACCCTAAATTCTAAATTCTAAAATGGTTTATGGTTTAGGATTAAGGGTTAAGATTTAATATTTGTCAAAGAGTTTAAGGTTTAGGGTTTCGTGTTTAAAATTTAGGGTTTAATATTATGGTTTATGATTAAGGATTTAGGGTTTAAGATTAACGATTTAGGGTATAGGATTTGTCCAAGGGTTCAGGCTTTTCCCAAGGGTTTAAGATTTAGTATTTAAAATTTAAGGTTTAAAGTTTAGTATTTTCTGACAGATTTATCAAATATTAAATTTTTTTTTATTATAATTGCTACTATTTTTTATTTATCTTAAACATAATTTTATTTCATTAAATTCTTATTATTTGGTTTCCTTTTTAAAAGATATCAAATTTCAATTAACTAATTCATATTGGTGGGTGAATGTAGAGGTTCACCTTAGGGAGTGAAGCTAAGTTTTGTTCAAACAAAATCTACTGGAGTCAAAATGATATACATATAAAATTACTGAAAGATTTACAACACTCAAATGGGTCAAACTATTAAAAATGAATCAATTAATCAGTGTGTAGTTACAGTTATATGCCTATACTCAATAAAATTTTAGAATTGACATGGATCAGTTGACCCATATGGTTATTTGTTGGCTCCGTCACTGTATATAGGTATATATTAAATCATTAAACAACTACGAACAACTTCACAATCTAATATACCATAAAAATGGATAATCAAATACGTTACACATCACTTTTCATATTGATTGACTTCATAGCTACAGCTATCACAGGCTGACACAAGAAACAACATTCCTGTTGCAAACGATCCATCATTAACATCAACAAAAGATGGCTTTAACTAGAAAACATCAACGATATATATTGGTGGAACAGTAATGTTGCCTTATCATTGTAAATCAAAGGCGATGATTTTGGTGAAAAGAGTTTGCAACCGGGTGGGTCGTGGTCATTTGTTTTTCTGTTCTTTTGCGTTGCCAAATGGAAGGTATTATTTCAACATATATAGATACCACCGAGATAGTGCCGGCGATGACTAGTACCCAAATTTCGTGTGGAAGATAAGACTAGCCGCACTTTGTAGGTTTTATCCGTGAAACTAAGCGGTTTCATATTTGTTTTCTATGGAACAAAAATAAGTCATTGTATTGACAAATACATAGCCAATATGAATGTAATCTGTTTGTCTTTTTTATGACTCACGCGCTTGAAACATAATATAAAACAGAAATACCATTTTTTCTCTTATTTCAACTTTTATAAGTTGATAACTGTTGATATGTTTACATCTACTCTGACTCGGTATAACTATAAAAGAGTTTAAAGTTCTAAAGAAAAACTATAAGAGAGTCAGGATGTCAACAGTATATGATGCTTTTTATATGCATTGCGGCTTTCAGTTTTATCATTATTGTTTCTAAACCCGCAACCATTAACTTTTGTTCGTAGATATAATCTCTATGATATTATTTGAGAAGTTTAATTTCTTAAGTATCGTGTTTACGTTAATTTTTATAATGGTTATTGACAACTGATATATTTAATGAATTAAAAATAGTATATCTAAGTTTCATTATTAAATAATTATTTAACAATTTCTGTCAACTAGATTTTTAATTTCATTTTCATATTTTGCAAGTAACATATAGAAAAAATCTCTAAAATATTTTTTGAGAAGTTTTCCTACGTGTCTTGTTCACATTAATTCTTACGATGATTACTTATAGACATACATTTAATGAATTAATAATATTATATCACTAGGATCATGCGCTTTGCGCAGGGTGATCTTAAATAATAAAAATTATTAATATATAGTATTGAAAAATTAAATATGTATATGTGTGAATTTTTTAATATGCATACAGTTATGTTTTTTACATAATCATCTATATATTGAGCAGAGCATTTTTAATTTTAAGTGTGGATTGAAATTTATTTTGAATTTATGATGAGTCTGATCGATTTGAGCTTAAAAATTTTTATCACCTTGTTTGTACCTATAAAAACCGTAATGTGATCATCAAGTGGATTTTATTACCTTGTTTATACCTATTTTCATGGTTATTCTCCAATGGTATTCTATAATTTCCACTATAAAATAGTGCAACTCTATTATGGAGTTAAATTTGCTCCAATAGTTTACTCTATAATAGAGTTACACTATAATAGAGTGAGATATAGAGTAATACTGTTTTTTCACTCTAAACATAGAGTTAAAAAAAACAACATTCCTTTATATTCCTTTATATTCCACTCTATTATAGAGTAAACCATTAGAGCAAATCCAACTCTATAATAGAGTTATACTATTATAGAGTGAAATATAGAGAAAATTATAGAGCACCATTGGAGATGATCTAAGCAAAGATTTGTCCTTGTACCCTTATTTGGTTTGGTAGATTTACATTTCATAATCCAAATATATTCATTCATATTTATTTGTAATCTTAAAAATTATAGATTTAATGTGGTTTACTGGTTGGTTATATCTACAATATATTTGTTTATTAATGGAGTTTAAATATAATTCTTGAATACAATTGGGCCACACAAACAAAACTTATACATAAAGATACTTGTAACGCCCCGACCGCCCATGGCTAATGGGTCATCCACGCCCGCTTTCTCGGCCCGTGACCCCATCCCATCCGACGGTCGGTTGTTAATTTTTTTAAGGCTCGAAATCATTGTTTACTGACCCTGCAATCACCACATGACCTTTCTCCGTGCTTTGGCCTCACTTACACGGTATCACAAATCACTTCCCGATAAGTCATCCATTCTTTCACTACTCTAGCCCAAGCACGCTTAACTCTGGAGTTCTAAACGCATGTGTGACGGAAAAAGTAAGTCAACTTTGGTGACATAGGTAGCCAAATTAATTCTCTTAAGCTTTTTTCACATATCCCAACTCGGGATGTTACAATTCATCCCTTCTCAAAGAACGCAACATCCTCGTTGCGCCCCACAACAGGTCTCAAGACGCCTCTCAGGTCAGAACTAGACGGTTAACCAGCTCTAATACCACTTGTAACGCCCGACCGCCCACGGCTAATGGGCCATCCACGCCGGCTCTCTCGGCCCGTGGGCCCCATCCCATCTGACGGTCGGTCGTTAATCTTTTTAAGGCTCGAAATCATTGTTTACTGACCCTGCAATCACCACATGACCCTTCCCGTGCTTTGGCCTCAATTACACGGTATCGCGAATCACTTCCTGATAGGTCACCCATCATTTCACTACTCCAGCCCAAGCACGCTTAACTCTGGAGTTCTAAACGGATGTGTGACGGAAAAGGTAAGTCAACTTTGGTGACATAGGTAGCCAAATCAATTCTCTTAAGCCTTTTTTCACATATCACAACTCGGGATGTTACAATACTAGTAAGACCCCAGGGCGTTCTAGGGGATCTATCGGATTCAATTTGGTTGACTCGAATTTTGAGTACTATGCGCATAAGTTCTCTTCAAGTTTTACTAATTATCGGGTTGGCTTCAGTTTGGTTCCTTCCGGGTTCGGTTCTCAGATTATAACCAATGTCTGAAATTTCCAAAAATATGTTTAAAAAAAACCTTTAAAAGTTTTACAAAATATATTAAATTATTCATTAATCTAAATATTTTTAACACTGGTCAAATCCATACAGCATCATATATAGATATGATGATAAACTACTTGCAACATATGTGATATCGATGAATAGGTTCACGGACAATGATTCCATGATGTAGCTCTCCCATAACATTGGATCGACGAATGGTTTTGCATGTACGCCATCTTCAATGGACATGCTCTCTCAGCAGGCACATGATCACAACGAATGGCTCTACCTGCAGCAGCACACTATAACCTTCGAAAAGTCTTGCATCCTATAACTTCAAAAAGCTGCATCCTCTGGTAATCGAAACCCAAATCTGATACTAAACCCTAAACCCTAAACTCTATACCCTAAATTCTAAATACTAAACCCTAAACCCTTGGGGAAAGCCTGAACCCTTGGGCAAATCCTATACCCTAAATCGTTAATCTTAAACCCTAAACCCTACCCTTAATCATAAACCATAATATTAAACCCTAAATTCTGAACACGAAACCCTAAACCCTAAACTCTTTGACAAATATTAAATCATAAACTCTTAATCCTAAACCATGACCATTTTGGAATTTAGGATTTAGGGTTTAGTATTAGGGGTTATGATTTATGGTTTAGGGATTATGATTTAGTTTATGATTTAAGGTTTGGTTTAAATTTAAGGGTTTAGGGTATAGGATTTACTCAAGGGTTCAGGCTTTTCCCAAGGGTTTAGGGTTTAGTATTTAGAATTTAAGGTTTAGGGTTTAGAATTTAGGGTTTAGGGTTTAGTATTTTTTGATGGATTTATCAATAATAAAAAGAATATATTTTTTTGATAATTGCTATTATTTTTTATTTATCTAAAAACATAATTTTATTTATTAAATTCTTATTACTTGGTTTCCTTTTTTAAGAGATATCAAATCTCAGTTAACTAATTCCTATTGGTGGGTGAATGTAGAGGTTCACCTTAAGGGATGAAGCTAAGTTTTGTTCATTTTGTTTTTGAACAAAACTTACCTTCACCCCCTAAGGTGAACCTCTACATTCACCCACCAATAAGAATTAGTTAATTGAGATTTGATATTTCTTAAAAAAAGAAACCAAGTAATAAGAATTTAATGAAATAAAATTATGTTTTTAGATAAATAAAAAATAGTAACAATTATTAAAAAATATATTTTTTTAATATTGATAAATCCGTCAGAAAATACTAAATCCTAAACTCTAAATTCTAAACCCTAAACCTTAAATTTTAAATACTAACCCCTAAACCCTTGGGAAAAGTCTGAATCCTTGGACAAATCCTATACCCTAAACCCTTAAATTTAAACCAAATCTTGAATCATAAACTAAATCCTAATCCCTAAACCCTAAATCATAACCCCTAATACTAAACCCTAAATTCTAAATTCTAAAATGGTTTATGGTTTAGGATTAAGGGTTTAAGATTTAATATTTGTCAAAGAGTTTAAGGTTTAGGGTTTCGTGTTTAAAATTTAGGGTTTAATATTATGGTTTATGATTAAGGATTTAGGGTTTAAGATTAACGATTTAGGGTATAGGATTTGTCCAAGGGTTCAGGCTTTTCCCAAGGGTTTAAGATTTAGTATTTAAAATTTAAGGTTTAAAGTTTAGTATTTTCTGACAGATTTATCAAATATTAAATTTTTTTTTTATTATAATTGCTACTATTTTTTATTTATCTTAAAACATAATTTTATTTCATTAAATTCTTATTATTTGGTTTCCTTTTTTAAAAGATATCAAATTTCAATTAACTAATTCATATTGGTGGGTGAATGTAGAGGTTCAACTTAGGGAGTGAAGCTAAGTTTTGTTCAAACAAAATCTACTGGAGTCAAAATGATATACATATAAAATTACTGAAAGATTTACAACACTCAAATGGGTCAAACTATTAAAAATGAATCAATTAATCAGTGTGTAGTTACAGTTATATGCCTATACTCAATAAAATTTTAGAATTGACATGGATCAGTTGACCCATATGGTTATTTGTTGGCTCCGTCACTGTATATAGGTATATATTAAATCATTAAACAACTACGAACAACTTCACAATCTAATATACCATAAAAATGGATAATCAAATACGTTACACATCACTTTTCATATTGATTGACTTCATAGCTACAGCTAGGGGTGGGCATTTTATCCGTGAAATTTGATTCGATTCGTTATCCGTTACTATTCGATCCGAAAATTCCGAATATCCGTAAGCTTTCGAAGCAAAGCAAATACTAAAATTTAATATCCGTTAATATCGAAGCAAATCACAAATACTAAAATTTTGGGAAGCGAATATCCGATCCGATCCGTCAATATATAAATACATGTATATTTTGATTATATTTAAAATTTTAATTGTATAAAATTATTATTCTAACATATGATTTGACAGATTCTATTCATATTATTACTTATATAAAAATATTACATAAAAGGAAAAAAACATTTATGACAATTATAATTTTTTTCTTCAGTTTTGTGTTATTATAATTGTTAATTAAGTTTAAAATTTTACAAAATATGTAGATTCATTGTATCTTTTAATTTTTATCCTTTATATCATGCAAAAAAAAATATTTTCCAAAAAAAATTTGTATCAAATTTTTAAGATTATTTGTATTAATCAAAACAAATGAGATATCCGTAAGTATCCGCAAATATCCGCAAATATCTATTTATTTTCCGGATATCCGTTTTTCCGAATATCCGTATTTTTCCGAATCAAAGCAAATCGGAAAATTAGATATCCGTAACATTCGAAGCAAATCACAAATACCTTCAAAAACCCGGATATCCGATCCGTGCCCAGGCCTAGCTACAGCTATCACAGGCTGACACAAGAAACAACATTCCTGTTGCAAACGATCCATCATTAACATCAACAAAAGATGGCTTTAACTAGAAAACATCAACGATATATATTGGTGGAACAGTAATGTTGCCTTATCATTGTAAATCAAAGGCGATGATTTTGGTGAAAAGAGTTTGCAACCGGGTGGGTCGTGGTCATTTGTTTTTCTGTTCTTTTGCGTTGCCAAATGGAAGGTATTATTTCAACATATATAGATACCACCGAGATAGTGCCGGCGATGACTAGTACCCAAATTTCGTGTGGAAGATAAGACTAGCCGCACTTTGTAGGTTTTATCCGTGAAACTAAGCGGTTTCATATTTGTTTTCTATGGAACAAAAATAAGTCATTGTATTGACAAATACATAGCCAATATGAATGTAATCTGTTTGTCTTTTTTATGACTCACGCGCTTGAAACATAATATAAAACAGAAATACCATTTTTTCTCTTATTTCAACTTTTATAAGTTGATAACTGTTGATATGTTTACATCTACTCTGACTCGGTATAACTATAAAAGAGTTTAAAGTTCTAAAGAAAAACTATAAGAGAGTCAGGATGTCAACAGTATATGATGCTTTTTATATGCATTGCGGCTTTCAGTTTTATCATTATTGTTTCTAAACCCGCAACCATTAACTTTTGTTCGTAGATATAATCTCTATGATATTATTTGAGAAGTTTAATTTCTTAAGTATCGTGTTTACGTTAATTTTTATAATGGTTATTGACAACTGATATATTTAATGAATTAAAAATAGTATATCTAAGTTTCATTATTAAATAATTATTTAACAATTTCTGTCAACTAGATTTTTAATTTCATTTTCATATTTTGCAAGTAACATATAGAAAAAATCTCTAAAATATTTTTTGAGAAGTTTTCCTACGTGTCTTGTTCACATTAATTCTTACGATGATTACTTATAGACATACATTTAATGAATTAATAATATTATATCACTAGGATCATGCGCTTTGCGCAGGGTGATCTTAAATAATAAAAATTATTAATATATAGTATTGAAAAATTAAATATGTATATGTGTGAATTTTTTTAATATGCATACAGTTATGTTTTTTACATAATCATCTATATATTGAGCAGAGCATTTTTAATTTTAAGTGTGGATTGAAATTTATTTTGAATTTATGATGAGTCTGATCGATTTGAGCTTAAAAATTTTTATCACCTTGTTTGTACCTATAAAACCGTAATGTGATCATCAAGTGGATTTTTATTACCTTGTTTATACCTATTTTCATGGTTATTCTCCAATGGTATTCTATAATTTCCACTATAAAATAGTGCAACTCTATTATGGAGTTAAATTTGCTCCAATAGTTTACTCTATAATAGAGTTACACTATAATAGAGTGAGATATAGAGTAATACTGTTTTTTCACTCTAAACATAGAGTTAAAAAAACAATATTCCTTTATATTCCACTCTATTATAGAGTAAACCATTAGAGCAAATCCAACTCTATAATAGAGTTATACTATTATAGAGTGAAATATAGAGAAAATTATAGAGCACCATTGGAGATGATCTAAGCAAAGATTTGTCCTTGTACCCTTATTTGGTTTGGTAGATTTACATTTCATAATCCAAATATATTCATTCATATTTATTTGTAATCTTAAAAATTATAGATTTAATGTGGTTTACTGGTTGGTTATATCTACAATATATTTGTTTATTAATGGAGTTTAAATATAATTCTTGAATACAATTGGGCCACACAAACAAAACTTATACATAAAGATACTTGTAACGCCCCGACCACCCATGGCTAATGGGTCATCCACGCCCGCTTTCTCGGCCCGTGACCCCATCCCATCCGACGGTCGGTTGTTAATTTTTTTAAGGCTCGAAATCATTGTTTACTGACCCTGCAATCACCACATGACCTTTCTCCGTGCTTTGGCCTCACTTACACGGTATCACAAATCACTTCCCGATAAGTCATCCATTCTTTCACTACTCTAGCCCAAGCACGCTTAACTCTGGAGTTCTAAACGCATGTGTGACGGAAAAAGTAAGTCAACTTTGGTGACATAGGTAGCCAAATTAATTCTCTTAAGCTTTTTTCACATATCCCAACTCGGGATGTTACAATTCATCCCTTCTCAAAGAACGCAACATCCTCGTTGCGCCCCACAACAGGTCTCAAGACGCCTCTCAGGTCAGAACTAGACGGTTAACCAGCTCTAATACCACTTGTAACGCCCGACCGCCCACGGCTAATGGGCCATCCACGCCGGCTCTCTCGGCCCGTGGGCCCCATCCCATCTGACGGTCGGTCGTTAATCTTTTTAAGGCTCGAAATCATTGTTTACTGACCCTGCAATCACCACATGACCCTTCCCGTGCTTTGGCCTCAATTACACGGTATCGCGAATCACTTCCTGATAGGTCACCCATCATTTCACTACTCCAGCCCAAGCACGCTTAACTCTGGAGTTCTAAACGGATGTGTGACGGAAAAGGTAAGTCAACTTTGGTGACATAGGTAGCCAAATCAATTCTCTTAAGCCTTTTTTCACATATCACAACTCGGGATGTTACAATACTAGTAAGACCCCAGGGCGTTCCAGGGGATCTATCGGATTCAATTTGGTTGACTCGAATTTTGAGTACTATGCGCATAAGTTCTCTTCAAGTTTTACTAATTATCGGGTTGGCTTCAGTTTGGTTCCTTCCGGGTTCGGTTCTCAGATTATAACCAATGTCTGAAATTTCCCAAAATATGTTTAAAAAAAACCTTTAAAAGTTTGACAAAATATATTAAATTATTCATTAATCTAAATATTTTTAACACTGGTCAAATCCATACAGCATCATATATAGATATGATGATAAACTACATGCAACATATGTGATATCGATGAATAGGTTCACGGACAATGATTCCATGATGTAGCTCTCCCCATAACATTGGATCGACGAATGGTTTTGCATGTACGCCATCTTCAATGGACATGCTCTCTCAGCAGGCACATGATCACAACGAATGGCTCTACCTGCAGCAGCACACTATAACCTTCGAAAAGTCTTGCATCCTATAACTTCAAAAAGCTGCATCCTCTGGTAATCGAAACCCAAATCTGATGCAAGAGCCTTTTAAACCTTAACCACTAGGACACGGTGCTTTCACATTCACAAATCTAGTTTAAAACTACTTAAACTACGTAAACTAACTAAAGTTATTCAAACTATCAAATTAAACAAATTAAAAAATCATTAGATGCTCTGAAACATCTTAATACCTTAACATTAACATATATAAAAACATTAACATTTGTTACTAATTTCGGATATTTCAGATCCTAATTCAGATTTCGGTTCATTCGGGTTAACCAAATCTCAAAATACCAAATCTAATCCTGTTCGGATATTTTTGTATAACTATTCAGATCGACGGGACTGGTCTTGAACCCATACGTGAGAAATATCCGTAAGGGGTCTACAATTTTTGTAGTTTTTAAGGCCAATATTTTTCTTTGGTTATTAGCAGAAAATATAAATAGGATTCCTAGAAGTATTTCAAACCTATAACAAAATAAAATCTTGAATATTTTTTCTTTATTTATATAAAGAAAACAAAGAGTTAACTTTCAAAACTAGAAATATTGTTCTAAGGGTAGTTGCAATTTAATTTTAATTCAAAATTATTTTATTTATTATTTATACCTATATATATATTTTCGTTTCGGATCCGAAATATTTCAGAACCAACACTGTGGATTGGGTTTCGGTTTTTTCGGTTTGCGTTAAGGTAGGGAGTTCCGTTTAAGTAAAAGCAGCCAGGACTAATCCCAGCTATCGTTTTTGTACCGCGTCCATATAAAAGCATCATATAGTAGTGAGATCCCAGCTATGAACAATTATCAATTTATAAAAAAAAAACTGAAATAACATAAATAATGGTTTATTTTAAATTATGTTTGAAGCTCGCGAGCCATATACAAACATAAACGCATAACATTTGTCTCGGCTATGTCTTTGATTTGTCAATTACAAGGACATAAATAATGGTTTATTTTAAATTATGTTTGAAGCTCGCGAGCCATATACAAACATAAACGCATAACATTTGTCTCGGCTATGTCTTTGATTTGTCAATTACAAGGACTTATTTTTATTCCATGGATAACAAAGATCAAAATGATTAGTTATCTTGTTATGTCTACAAGGTCCGTGCGATCTTATCTCCCACACACAATTATTGCACCAGAATTCGCCGGAACTATCTCGGGGCTCTTTATATATGTCGAACCAATACCTTCCAATATTTGGCAATACAAAATAACAGAAAAATAATGACCTTCCAAATATCTGACGCCGGAAACTAAAAGACCACGAGCTATCCACTAGCAAACTTCTTTCACCAAAATCATCGTCTTTTGATTTACAATGATACGATATTGTACTACCAATTTCGTTGATGATTTGAACAGTTTTTTTTGCATAAGGATTAGACGCATATGTTGGTAGTGATGGACCATCTGGAACTGGAATGTTGTTGTTTGTGCCCGCATTTGATGAATATGTAGTTATGAAGATAATCAATATGAATAAGGAAGGGGAGCGTTTTGGAATATCCATTTGGGTGGTATAGGACAGTGTAGCTAACAACATGATGTTGTTTATATAATTACATATAAAATAATGCTAATGTATTATGACACAGAGTCAACGATCATTTATATTTCTCTCCGTAAATATATTATACGAATATTATTTTTCTTAAATTAACGTATATGGTCAAACTTTTTAGTCAAGAAACGTTAGATAATTAACTTTTAGGGGATGTATTCAATTTAACATTTAATGTGATTTAATTTTAATGAAGTTTTAGATGATTTTAATAAGTTGTAGAGATTTAGGGGATGTATTGAATTGAAGATTTTAAAGAGTTTTGGGATTTTCTTAAAATCCTATGTTATTCAACTGATGATTTTAAAAAGAAAAATCAAATCAAGTGTTATTGAATATGAAGTTTATGTGAATTTTTTTATAATCACTTGAAATCTTCTGTTATTCAATTAATAATTTATAAAACTTAAATCAAATCCAGTGTTATTCAATACCAAACATATACCAAACAATATTTTAAAGTAAAAACGTGTGAAAGGGATTTTAGGATCCTTTGCATTAGTTTTTAGTGTAAAATCATCCCAGAAGAATACCACCTCTATGGATGTTATTTGTGGAGAGACCCATAAGAAATTACGGAAACATTTCGGATCCATACCACCTCTATGGATGTTATTTGTGGAGAGACCCATAAGAAATTACGGAAACATTTCGGATCCATATTTTCTTATGTTAAATCTGATACAAGTTCTCCTTCTCTATAATTAATCATTCTCATTGGATTTTTCAATGGAGTTATGGCTTCAAATAAAAATAAATAGTTTAATCAAACAGATTTCACTGATGTTTTAGGTCCTAGTGATTAATTTACATTGACGATGCTGTGAGAAATATCAGAGAAGAAAACTACAATAATTGACATTGACATCGATGATACAATTCTAGGTCCCAGTGATAAGGTATAATTTTGTAAACTGCAGGCTTTTGCAGGTTCAAGACCCCTTGGAGTTCTGATCTAAGGACTAATCGACACTTTTTCAGTCTTGTGGAAGAAAACAGAACAATGACCTGAGATCAATCGATGCAAATGGTTTATGCTAACTGATTTTTGAGGTAACTACTTGTTCTTTACAGAAACTAAAACATGACTATTACTTTACATAAGCAGAAAGAAAAGCTTTGTACTTTAAGATCGCTGATTCTGTTTTGTGCACAACATCTTCTGCAGCTTAAATATTTTGAGACAGTACTGAATCTTTATTTTACAAATGATGCAACTGTGTCTCTTAAACTCTACAAGGAACCGTGTTGGAGATTGCTACAGAGAGACCACTCCAGGGCATTATCGCAGACGAACTCGTGGCAGAAAAGATAAAGTTTCAGATGACAAACAAAGTCATCTGTTTCAACAAGTATATTTGATCAGATGACCCCCTCGTAACCATCTTTTTGTTTTCCTTAATCTTTCCAACAAGTATATTATCCAACTTCAATCTATGATTTGCTTTGTTGTGTGATGTCTTAATTTGTTTTTGTTGTGAGGTCAGGCTTTACCGAAACACGACTTGCTACAAACAAGAGTTGGAGAGAACTGATGGCCAAGTACCAAATTATCATTTCAAATACTCTAAACAATTCCAAAATTTTCAGAAAAAAATATTTTACCAAATCAGCTATGACTTTTATTTTTATTTTAAACATTTTACTAAAATCACTTAAATAACTTCAAAACTCACCTAAATCCCACTAAAATTAAACCACTCTAAAATCTCCAAAAATCTTTAGTTCAATACACCCCTTTAGTTGATTTTTATTAAACTACTCTAGAATATCACCTAAAACAATGAGATTTGAGTTTTATTTTTAAAAAAACGAAGAAACTCCATCTAAACACCCTAAAATCACCTCAAAACTTTAAAACTCCACAACTTAAAATATTTTCAATAACATTGGATTTCAGAATACTTTACGAAATGTCAAGTTCAATAACAGTGAATTTTAAATGAGTTTTTAAAATTCATGTTTGAATAACAGTGGATTTGTCATTTTAATACAAATCACATGAAACTCTCGGTTGAATACACTCCCCCTTAGTCAAGTATACGTTAGATAATTAACTTTTAGTCAAGGCGCGATACGTTATAACAACCCTTTTCAGAACAGGTGATCTCGGTTACATCATGATTCATTTTTTGCAAGTTTTAAAACTTAAAGTAAAAGCTTATTATGCAAAAGCTCATTTTTGATGGAATGTATTTTTTTCGGTTCAGTATCGGGTTTTACTAAATGGTCAACCAAAAGAACTTATAACCCCACAAATGGGTTTTAGGCAGGGGGATCCACTATCTCCATATCTTTTTATTTTGTGTACAGAGGCTCTGATTGCAAACATTAAGAAAGCGGAATAAGGAAAACAATTGACAGGAATGAAAGTAGCGAGAGCTTGCCCATCAATATCTCACCTGCTGTTTGCAGATGATAGTCTTTTCTTTTATAAGGCACAGAGGGATGAATGTGAGACTATTCTCAGGATTCTAAAGGAGTATGAGGCAGTCTCGAGTCAACTAATTAATTTTCAAAAATCGTCTATTCAATTTGGGTACAAGATTGAGGAATCTAGGAGGCAAGAGATGAGGGATATATTGGGGATTCAGAATATAGGAGGTATGGGGTCATATCTAGGATTACCAGAAAATCTAAGTGGATCTAAGGTACAAGTATTTGGATTTGTACAAAATCGATTAGATACAAGAATTAATGGGTGGACATTTTGGTGTTTTACTAAAGGAGGAAAGGAAGTGGTCATTAAGTAGGTGGTTACGGCTTTACCGAACCATGTAATGTCATGTTATAGACTACCAAAAACTACTATAAAGAAGCTTACGAGTACGGTCGCGAAATTTTGGTGGAGTCCTGGGGGAAATACGAAAGGCATGCACTGGAAATCATGGGATAAGGTGTGTCTTCCTAAGGAGGAGGGTGGTTTGGGTTTTAAGGATATTTTGAATTTTAATACGGCAATGCTTGGAAAACAACTTTGACGTCTAATAAATAAACTGGATACTCTATTCGCTCGAGTATTCAAGGGTAGGTATTTCAGGAACGCTTCATCCCTGGAACCAATCCGTTCTTACTCCCCATGATATGGCTGGATGAGTATCGTATCTGCTCGATCTCTGGTTAGCAAAGGACTAATTAAAAGGGTGGGAACAGGTTCATCTATTTCAGTATGGAATGACCCTTGACTCCCAACCACTCGCACGAGACCTGCAAACAAAAACCATCACAATTTATTTTCGGAACTTACAGTTGACTCTCTTATTACTCCAGGTTCTAGGACTTGGAACTCACAAGCCATTCGGGCTTTGGTGGATCCATTGGATGCAAAGATTATTGAAAGTATACTTCTCAATAGGTTTTGTATAGAAGACAAGGATGGATGGCATTTTATCAACAATTTAAAATATACGGTTAAATCAGGATATGAGGTGGAAAGGGTTTACCCCGACAAAGAAAAACAACCAGCTTTCTATGGACCGACGGTAGATGCTTTGAAAGCTTTTTGTTGGCAGGTTAAGTGTCCACCAAAGATAAAGCACTTTCTTTGGCAGATTGTATCAGTGTGTGTTGTGGTCAAAAAGAATTTAAAATCCCGAGGAAAGCAAGGGGAAATTAATTGTGACAGATGTGGGAGTGCAGAAGAATCTTTGAATAATGTATTCTTTGAATGTCCTCCAGCGCGGCAAATATGGGCATTATCAACTATACCAACAAATCCAAATGTTTTCCCCTCGGAATCATTGTTTACTAACATGGATCATTTATTCTGGAGAGTTTTACCCAAGATGACTGATCATCAGTTTGCATGGATCCTATGGTATATTTGGAAAGCAAGGAACATCAAGGTTTTTAGTAACCTGGATGTTAATGTCAGGGATACACTAAAGCTGGCTGAAACGGAATCTACTATGTGGGCTGCGGCCCGAGAGTTGACTATCCGACATTCCATACCACCGCAAGTACATCAGCCTCCCTCAATTCCAGGGAGATGGTGCTTCACAGATGGAAAGATAAGGACTCTTTCTCGGGACAAGGATGGTTCAGTACTCTGGAAGGTTATGAGGGATTAATGGGGGCACGAAATGTTCGGGCAAGTATGTCTCCCCTTCACTCAGAGGTGGAAGCATTGATTTGGGCAATGGAATGTATGAGGAATTTACGCCAGTTTCAAGTTACGTTTGCAACGGATTATTCTCAGTTGGTGAAGATGGTTTCGAAACCAGAAGAGTGGCCGGCGTTCGCAAGTTATCTGGAGGATATCAGGAGTTTAAAAAGTAGTTTCCATAACTCACAGCTCATTCATGTACCAAGGACGGCAAATTCAAGGGTGAATCGTTTAGCACGCAGTGCCAGACAACAATCGTATTTTGTCATTCACATGGATGCCGAACTACCTGTTTGGTGTACTCAGATGACAAAAAAAACATTTTAGATTGACTCTTTTTGAGCTATAGGGTTATACTTTATAAATTAATATTCGATAAATTAATAAATTTCTCAGGTTTCAAGTTGGACCGGTTCAAAATATAACATAAATCGATAAAATAATAAAATAATATTTTTAGAAAATCATATATAAATATATAATCCATTTAAAATTATAGATTAACAAACTACATGCATATACATTTTATCTAATTACAAACAAACCATTGCATTATTTTTTATATTCATAATGAAATTACCTTTATATTTTCTTAAAATTTCAACATATTTTGATGATATTTAGTCAAATAATCTATAACCATATTTAAATTCTAGTAAATATATTTAAAGTCGAATTTCAAAAATTTAATTAATGTATTTACAGTATTAATTAAATAGTTTCTGATTTTCTACAAATATATGTTAAAATAGAAAAATCTAACAAAGATTTTTTGGTAAATTAATAACTCTATAAATTAATAAAATACTATAATTTCAAAACTATTAATTTATAGATTTTTACTGTATCTAAAAACTTTTTTTTGTCAACTATTTCATTTATATGAAAAAGACCAGTAAGAATTACACCAGCAGATAGCCCATTACATCATATTTTTTCTACCCCATTTCCCACATTAAAAAGATAATATAAAATCTTCTCTGCTAAAAAAAAAGTACCAAAAAATCTACTATACAAAAGTCATTTTGGACCATCTTCATTAGTTATTTACTATGACAATCAAATATATATTATCTTCAAAATACCTTAATAATTAATAAATATATTAATAATAAATCAGTTTAAATATAAGAAAATATGTTGAGAAAAAATCTAACGAGATCTTACCAAACTTTTAAATATTTTTATAAAATAAGTATTTCCTAATTTCGTGATTAAATATAATTATAAATTAATTTTAATTAAAATAAATTATAGACTGTATTTTATAAATTTATAATAATAATATATAATATATTAAATAAAATGATATATGAATTAAATGTAACAAAATTATATTAAATTAGTAAAGTAACCTATTTTTCTTTAAAAACTGATTTCAGTTAAATAAATACCACTCACTGTTAAAATGGGTAAAAAAAATTAAATCATTTAATATTTTTTATACAAAAAATAAATTATTAACATATATTTTGTAACTCACAACAATATATTATCTAAAAACATATATATTATTATTTTATTTATTCTGAAACTTCCCAACAATATATCAACTAAAAGTAATTATCTACAAAATATAAATTATATAACTAACCTTTAATTCATTTATTATTTAAAAGTATAGAAAATATTTGAAATTTTAATATTTATTAAAAATATTAATAAATTTATTTTTTAATTACAGTTATAACAAAAAAATTGAAAAACATGAAAATACTGAAATTTCCAATATTTTAAATAAAATAATGCATTAATTTAGTAAAAAAAAATTCAAAAGCCATATAATCTTCCAAACTCAAAAATAGTTGTCTAATTTTTCAAATTTCTATTGACTAAACATATAATTTCTAAAATAAATATTCCAAATTCATAATACTAAATTTGAAATTTTATAAACGATAAAACAATAGGTCCTAAAATACAATTTTTGAAAATCATCACAAAAATAAAATATTTGTAGAAAATATAATACTATAATATTTTAAAATCCTAATTTAATAAATAATCAGAAAACTTTGATACCAACTTAATACTATAACATCAAAAACATCATATATCAATAAAATTTACTAAAATAATATTATAGATGCTGTTATGCATAAAATTTATTAAATAATAGGGCATGACTACTTAAATAGAATAATATCTTTAATTTTAAAATCAGGCAATATACTAAAATGGTAAATGCTAAAGTATATTTTAAAATAAAATATGACAACAAAAATCATTCTATAGTATAACTAAATACATTTTAAAAATCTATTGTACACAAACTGTCGAAATTAGAAAAAAACATATTTTGTAATTCTCTTATTTAATTATTTCAAATTATGAACATATTGTACCGAATTCAAAAATATAATAGCATGTATAATTAATAACAAAGTTTAATGCATACAACAAATCATTATATATTAATTATGTTGAATAAGAAATTTAAAACAATAAAATTATACAATATAACAACAAAATACAAATCATATTTTTAATATGTTTAGTTATATATTTATAAATGAAAAAATACCCGCACGGTCCTCTAGTAAATATTAAATTAAACGGGTCTTTTAACCGTCTCTTAGTGTTACTGGAATTAAAAGAAAAAAGAAAAAAGAGACAATTATCTTAAGCAACGTCGCTTAACAAAAGACGGAAGACGTCTCTTGTACACACACGTCGCTCTCTCTTGCTTCCCGTCGAATCTTTCGTCCGCTTCCCAGCATCAGATGAATCGTCTCCTCTCTTCTTCACTTTTGATTGTTAATACTCATGAGTCGAAGTTCAAGCAGGGAGACCCTTTGTGGTATTGTAGGTTTCAATTAAATCAATGCTCTCTCTGATGCTATGCCTCATCTCAAGAAGAGAGCCTAGAACTAACTCATTGGTCGCTATCCAAGACTCGTATCTCTCCACCAAGGTGAGTTCTCAGCTGTTGGCCGAACTAGGTAACCGTTTTTTCTGAGTCTCGTACTCAGGGGCAAAGCGGGACTTGTCCTGCACTGGGTGCATAATAATCTATATATAATAGCAAACTGAACATGACATCATCTTTTTTTATAGGAAAAAAAAATATTAATCCAATGGTCAGAATTTTCATTTTTTTGTGATCTAACGGTCATTTAATACTTTTGATGATGTCATCATAAAATTATATTTAACAACTTTTCTTTGAACAGTTATCTTTTCAAACAATACACCCTTTAACAATCACACATTTTCATTATCTAAACAACACATCCTTTGACAAACATATCTTCTTATAATTTCTAGAGCAATTGTTTTTTTTTAAACTACACATTCCCTGATAGGCATACGTTTTCATTATCTAATGGTCTTAAAAATATATTGGTTTGAATGTATTATTTTATTGCAACTCTTCTTAATTTGAAAGGTTTCCCTCTCAAGCGACACATACTTCTTTTTTTTTGTACAGGTTAACAAACTTATAAAAATCTCTCTAAACCAGAAATATATTGTATTGGTGATAGTATCTTCTTTTATATGAAAAAGTTATAAACTGACGCTTAGATTTGTCTAATTTTATGATCTAAGGGACATAAAATTGTCTTGTTAAATAACTTAATTACATTATCCAGAAATTCATCTTTGGCAACTCTTCTCTGGATCGTTTCCCTCTCAATCAGTACAACCCATCTAGAGTACAAATGTACCTTTTCAGAATTTATATATTGAACCTTTTTATAGAGTTTTAGAGTCAATATTTCTATAGAATCCATGATGTAAAACCACTTCTTCATCTTCGTATAGCTCTATCTCCAAATCAAAAAGTTATTTTTGCCAAGTTTGTTTTGGTCCAGGTTAGATAGAGATGATCAATTTAACTCCTAACTCAAATATCATATGATCATCACAATCATGAACAAATCATGTGAGGTTATATTTTCAAAATATAGTATATTTTTTTGGTGGGAGCATTATGTTTTTATAAAATTTTGTATATATATATTTTCTTTATTTTTTCCAAATACATAAATATACAAGTAAAAAAATATGAATTTGATAGATATATAATCATTTTCGATAGTATATTATAGAAATATTTAAAAATAAATTACTTGATAATATCTAATAATCTTTTCGATTTTTCCATAAATATAATGTGAGTTTTCCATATAAAATAAATTTTAAAATATTGTTGTAATTTTAAAAATATATTAGTTGATTGTACTTCTGTTTAATTTCTAGGATAGTTTATCTAGAAACTTAATAAGGTAAATATTTCTAAAATTTTAGATTACAATATAATTTAATATCCAACTAAATGTGGTGGTATTAGTGATAAAATAACTACTAATCTATAAAACTTAGCATAAAATTGAAAAACATATCTTTGAATGGAAAAATACATTAGAATTGATCGGTTGTAGGTTGTAAGTTGTAATTGCATGTGTGCCAATACATGAAATTGGTTGTTAGGAAAATCCATTCATTGAAATAATTTTAGCTCTTCCAATTGTTACTTATATTTGTTTTGTTATTATATAATAGAGTGTTCTTAAAAAAAATTATCTTGTAGAACTCTATGAAACATAAATTTGGCACTCTATTTCCATTACATGATATTTCATGTACCCAAGGTTTTCTATTTAATATTTATTTATTTTCTTTGTAGTTTTTGGTTAGAATATGGAGAATCCTTACTTTTAATTTTCTTAGATCATTTTTTAATTTCAGATTAATTTATTTTAAATATGAATTACTTACATAGGGTTGAGATTAGAAGGCATCCATTCATTTAAGTAGTTACATCTCTAAGAATATCCGTTTCATTCCGTTAAAGTTATTCAACAGTTCCATCTTCTAGAATTTAATATTAAACTCTATACAATTTGTAACACTTAATTTTTAACATTACATATCTGCATCATTCGTCTGCTATTTTCAAAAATAAAATATAAATATCAATTAATTTGACCATAAATGAGCAATCAAAGCAATCTTTTTGGTTATGTAGAAAAAATTAGTAGCTTACAACAATTTAGACAATATCCATCTGTTATTTACTATTCTATTAGTCTTATGTCATTGAGGTAAAGATATACATTTTAATAAAAAAAATTTATATGTTTCTTTTTTTGTCAACTAAAAATCTTTATATCTAAGAAATTTTTTTCCAGTAATAATAAGGTTACGATTAATTTTTATAATAATTATAAATGAATTTATTTACAAATTGCTATTTTCTAAAAGTTTATTAAAACACATCTACAAAAAAGATTATTCTTTCGAGTATCTAATATTTTTAGTATTTTATCTTTGTTTTCATAAATTTCTTAATTGATCAATATTTTAAATAAAATATAAAATAAACGTAAAGTAACACAAACTAATATATTTGGCAGATTTGTGTATAGTAAAAATACATAATTGATAAATATTGGAGAAAAATGATAACATAAATAATAATTTTTTTAAAGAATTCAATAGCCCGCCGCGAATGCGCGGGTTTGTTTTCTAGTTAATATAATGGCAAAAATTGGAAAGGTGAAGAATCGAATCCATGACCCTTGAGAATTGTGGGTGCACTGTTAGCCAAATGAACCAACTGCAACTCATATGTACATTGGAAAAGTAAAATTCATAAATAATTAAGGGTGCACGTGCACCCATACACACCAACGTAGCTTCGCCCCTGCTCGTACTAAAAAGAAAACTAAAGATCATAATAGCCTAAACAGAACGTCTTCTTATGGTATAGTGGTGGATTTTTAAGCGCGAAGGGAGAACCAAGGATCACGAGGTACTTTACTACCCACTAATGCTAAATGATGGTTGGTTTCACGAGGATCACGAGGTACTTTACTACCCACTAATGCTCTGTATTGATGATTTCTCTTATTTTTGTGATTTTTTTTATGATAATGACTTGCATCTGAACAGAAACGTGCTTGCTCCGGCTGCGTCTTACAATGTTTGTAGTATAAATAATCAATCTTTTGTTCTGAATTTCTAATTTGATCACCAAATCATCTGATGCACGGGTCTGTTTTTTTTTGAGTATCTTGATTTGATGCAAACAGCTAAGCATTGTCAATATCGATAAGTTAAGAATACTTGATGGACTGATGGGGTTTGTCTTTGTGTTTTGGTTTTGATATTTGGACAGGGTTTTGTTTTGGTGTGTAGTGAGCTAGAGAGCCAAAAACAATGTCGTTTACAGGAACGCAGCAGAAATGCAGGGCGTGCGAGAAGACAGTGTACCCTATGGAAGCTGATGGTGTCCCTTTTCACAAGTCTTGCTTCAAGTGCTCTCACTGCAAATCCACCCTTCAAGTCAGTTTCTTTCTTCCCCCTTTCATCATTCTCTGTCTATGAATATGTATGAATGTTTGATAATAACTTGGATTGTCTTGTCTACGTTGATGTTTTCATTTGTCTGTTCTTCCTTCTTCTTCTCATGTTCTTCCTTCACATGTTTTCTTGTTAACTTTTTAAAAAAACCTCTAAATAAAATACTTTCATTGGAGGATATAAATGTTTGGGTCTCTTAACCATGTCTTTTAACTTCACATTTACTTAAAATATTAAAGAAAATTTTAAGAGACCCCAAATGAATCTTTGGGATAATCATGCATGACCAGCAGACAGTTTCTTTAAGAAGAGTATTTAGCTATTTAATATTATTACTTACAAAATAACTGAATTAACCATTAACTTAATCACAAAATTAGTGCAATTATAGAATTACACGTAATAATGGAGTATGGTAATTTATTGTTGGGGTTCTTCTTCTTTTTTTCTGATCAACTGTTGGGGTTCTTCTACAACTACTTTTCCACTCTTTTTGTTTCTTTTTTGTATTTCTTTACTCTTTAGATTTTCCAAAGTTCTAGTTTTTTAACGGTGTCTCAAAGTTCAAGGACACTTTCAACAGGTGACCTTTTTCATTTAAAAGACCTCTTAAATTCAAACTAGTGTACGTTAAATTTATTTTACCATGGGGTCATGACAAAATCATTAACCGTTGACCACTCTGTATGTAAAAGATTTTATAAGGTTTGTGATTTTGGTTAGAAAAATGTAGAACTATGATAGTTTTGGAAAAGTTGTTCATTTAAATTAATGTATAGAGATGTCTCTGATCAATGAGCGCGAGAAATGAATGTTCACTTCCTACAAACCTTATTTTGTTATTTGATATTGTAGTTTGTGTAGAAAAACCAGTGTATACTTCCAGAGAAACATCTGACGCAACCTCACGGGTGGAAGTTATATGACATTCTTTTTCTTGTCTGGGTCCTGTTGCAATTTTATCCAAATAGGATAAGGTTTATTCTCTTATATACCAAAAAGATATGACTACTTTACTTGAAGCAGTTCAAGCAAAAAAAGAAGTCAAAGGGAAGGAAATGTAATATCGGGCTTAAGAGAGCCTAGTCTTGACAGATCCGTAGAAAAGTTATATAAAAAAGACGCATGTTTATGCTAAAACTTAACGCAAATAACAAGACTTTTAATGGGTGCATCTAGAAAACGCTAGAAAGGAGATTAGCAGCAGTGGAAATGGCTGCTCCTGTAAGAGCAGACTGAACCACTTGCTCATGGCTTGTCCTCTCTGCGGTCGTCATAGCCATCGCCGCTCCTGTTAATGCTCCAGCCACGGCGCTATTCCTCTGCGATATATGAAGATATGGTTACAAATTAATTAAAGAACGTCACATTATCAATACAATGATGGTAGAAAAATTAGTCTTTTTTATAAGTGACAATGGTGATTAGACTCGCCCAGTCATGAGCTCCTCCACGAGTCTCCTTCATACTATACGTTATACCCGAGTATAATCCAGCTGCAAGCCCTGCCATTTCATATCACTCAATATTCCAAGTCTTAAAAAATAAATCTCTATGAAAGGCCAAACGGTTAAATTAACATATATATAAATATATGTAATAACTCACCCCACTGGAGCGATTCTTTTCCTGTGTTCTTCACCTAAAGACCAGCCAATATAAACGGTATTACAAGACCCAGCCTTAGTTAACTACGTCTAAACACAAGCTTATGAGTTATGACCATACTTTGTCTTCTGCATTTTACTCAACACACAAATACATTTCGACACAAGACATGTCATAACACGCATACACGTGAGGACGAATTTTGGACAGAAATAAATATAGGAAAAATTGGTGTTCATTTTGTAATTAAACTCACAAATGCATCCAACGATTTGCTTCTTTCCCCTGAAAATGCAACAACAAATAGTACTATAAACATAACGCTAATGATAGTTTACAAACACTGCAAAATTTAAACACATCAAACAATACAAATACCGTGATTGCAATGTCATAACATAGTTAACCAACCTCTGAGATTAGGAAACCTATGTTTCTTGCTGCCGGCATTCTCAGAAGGTGGACCCATGTTGCTCGCGTCAAACCCTGCCCCTGGATTCATAATCAAAATGTAAAGTTTTATATTAACTTTTTTTTTTTTTAATATGGAGATTTTACCATCAACCACCGTAAAGTAAGCTTCCCTAGACACAGCTTGTAAAGCTCCGACCTTCATAATTAAATCCATTTTAAGCTTTGTTAATACAAATATGGCATCTTATATTATATAAATATACATGAAATATTAAAACTAACACCGGCGGCTTTGACGAAAGAGTCAGCGATGCGGTTGAGAAGAGGATGGCCAAGATCGAACAAACTTGCCTTCTCAAAGCTCCTTATCTCATCCATCACCTTTCTTCCTCCACTCTTGTCCATTTTTTTTTTGTTTCTTCTCTCTATCACTTATCTTTCTTTGCTTCTTTGCTTTTTTGTTAATACGTCTCTTCACAACAAGCAAGGAGAAGTGGTGGAACAGAAGAGAGAGAGATTTGCCACTCCCTTGACACGTGTACTGCTTTTCCACACGTGACGGAGTCTGACCTTTGAACTGTTCAGCGTCCTCTTTCCCAACCTGGCGCTTGTTGCTAAGGACTTAAAACTTTTTAACTATAGATAAAAGCCCGCTGGGCCTAGAGATATACACCGGGTTTTTAAAATCTCCGGTTAATGATTGTGTAACAAGTTATGTATAATCTCCTTGGCTCTGATTCTATCTTGCTTCCTTTGTATTCCCTGGAGAACTGGTTTGAGCTGCCAGTTATCACCTAGGCTGACCATGCGACTAGCCTGGCTACCAAGATTAGGAATAATCTCACCAGTACAATGAAGGCACTTGGTGTTGACATATTGACAGGGTTTGGGTCTGTTCTGGCCACGCTTGGTCATTCTTGGTTGATAGGTTCCGCACTTGTACTGCATCGGTGATGCCAATGGTAAACTGATGCTCGCTCATGCAGCCAGTGCACATGGAATTTCTGGTAAGTTGATTATCAGTATTTCTGGTTAGTTATGTATGATCGGCGTCTTATTAAACTATGTGCATCTGCTTGGTGTTGGCTTATCTAGTGGTGGAGCAACTCAGAGGAAGAGATCATGTGCTTAATCATCTCAGCATCCTAGCTGCTTGTTTTACTCAAACTTGCGGTTCATGTACATCCAACTCTGACAGAAGTTGTAGACCTACTGTTAGAGCAGCCAATGTGAATAAATACAAAAATCTAGATTTGCACTTCTCTAATCTATAGAAATCAAATCTCGATTAGAAGCAAGCGACTCCTATTTATTTCAGGTCCAAAGTCTAACTTCAAAAATGGCACAAAGTGCAAAAGTTGCTGTGTATTTATTTCAGATCAGCCATGTCACAAAAGTTTTGTACTTCAGCATCATTCGTTATGTATACTCTAGATTTCACGTATGTTCGTTTCATTTTTTTTTGTTTCTTATTATATTTTAGATTGTTGTTTAACAAAAGTTACATAATGCATTACAGAAACTACCAGTCTTCCAAATATATGACAAGACGCCTCTAAGCAAAATCTCCCCAGCTCCAGGATTTGATCTTACCATGATTACCCCGTTGAAACTTTTTCTGAAAACAGCTTCGAAAAGGTCGAAATTGCCCCTTGTCATTTACACAAATTTTACTTTAACAGTTCCACAACACTTATCTTTACTATCACACATTCAGCTCTCCATAGCCATGTGATCAAGCTCTTGCATCCCATCATATTCCAGCTGTGTCAATGTTATACATTTATTAAGTAAAAAATTATTTATAGCTGAATTAAGAAAATAGAAAGAAGCAGAAGTAGTTTCACCTGAGCTTCTTCATGAGCCAGTTTCATCCTTCTGTAATCTTGCTGAGCCTTCTTGGACCGGAACATGGCCTGGACTCGAACCACTGATCTCTCTAGCCTGTCCTCTGCTTGTTTCTGGCTTGTCTTGTAGAAATCCTCCACCGCGTCAGTCCCTTCCATCGCCTCAGGTTGGCTGACCTGAAGCCCTCTGAATCCTCTCCTCTTGAGTCTCCACCTCAGAATCGCCTTCTCAAGAACTCCTACCGACCATGTTATCTTCTGGTACTGTCTTCTTACTTGGAACCCTCTAAACACAGCCTGCACCACCATAAAACAAAATCATCTTAAGTGCATTCCAAAGCAGCAGAGAGTAATCTATCGGAGTTTTCATGGCGACATAACATTTTACCTGGATCTTAATTGCCTTTTTCCGCATGTTCAAAAACTCCCGCCTCATCTTCCATGTTTGGAACCTGTACTGAATCCGAGCAGCGGCTGCAATCTTCCTACGAGTCTCGTAATTTCGAAACGCGTGCTGAATCTTCATCGCGGCTATTATGTTTTTGGCCTCTTCCTCTTTGCTAGCAAACCTAACCGCCTTTGACCTAACTTTCAGCTCGTGCTCTCTGAACGCTCCCTGGATCCGTGCAGCCGCCTCTGCAGCGGTTCTGTATGCCGCCAGAGTGTCCTTCAAGCTCTGCTCCTCTTCATTTGAATGCCCTGGGTTTGCTGACGTCTCCGCCTTGATGCCCTCGAGGTTACCGCTGATGTTTCCAGCCATTTTCATGTCCCTGAACTGTGCTACAAGACATTTCTCAGCGAGGAAAGCTGCTAAGCCCTCGTAGCCTTTCTGCTGTGCAATATCAGCCGCCGTGCAGCCGCCGAGGTATTCCTTAGTCGGGTCTGTCACCAAGTTAGGCCTTGCCCCGGCAGACAGAAGAGCAGCCACCATTTTCTCCCTATCAAAGAGTAAAACATGGAAAAGAAGTAAATAAAACGAAAGAAGATACGCAAAAAAGCGGTTATTTTACCTTCCATAGTATGCTGCCCAATGAAGAGCGGTCCAACCATGCTTATCACGGAAATCTAAAGATATATTTGCCCAGGAGAAGAGAAGGATGGACCAAGTGTATCCAAGGACAGCACAAAGGTGGATCACTCCAAGGCCTTTAGAGTCATACTCCTTCGTGTTGCGGTCTTCGATCACTTTCTCCAAAAGCCACTCCTTCAGCCTATTCTTCAGAGTAAGCTCAAAGAGATGGTCCCTTGCTTGATCAAAGGGCACCTCATTCGCCTGGATTGACTTCATTAGATACGCCCAACTGTTTAAGAGATGGGAAGTCCTGCTAGCGAGTTTCTTGGCCTCTAGCAGGTTATCAGGTGAGATTTTGCTAGAGAAAACGCTGATTTTGTTCGAAGAGGTGAAGAGAAGATGAGCTAGTCTGACTTGGAACTCAAATTCTTCCCACTTGTATAGCTGGTCCTCTTGAGGGACGACTTTCTCAATAACTGGAACTGAGCGGTGTTCGAAGCTGAACAACTGGCTGATTGGTTTGCTCCCATCGGCACTTAGATAAAGGTTCACTATCCCCGGAGATTGAGGGGGAACGAAGCAACGATATACACCCATCTGGAGAAATTCTGCGGGGACACGCACCTCTCCACAAATGCAGAAGAGGTTTGATCTTCCAAAATGTTGGAAGCTGTCGTGAAAGAACCCAGTTACAAGAATCTGCAAGATCAACATGCAAATGGTTAGATTCAGTTATAGGACTAACCAATGGTGACACGATAGAAAAGGGTATATTGGAAAGAAGTTCGTAGAAACCTTTGTTTTCTCTGTCGAGTAGGCCCAGGCAGGTGAAACATCAGTGATGTTGAATATTTGATCCGGTATGTTAGACTGGGGATGAAATACAGCAGGAGGAGCAGATGATTCCTGTCCAGGTGTATATACAGCTTCAAGGGAAGGATCGTCCACTGAACCAGGAGAGTCACTTATGAAGTTGTGTACCCATTTTCCAAAACTTTCCTGACTTCCATAACCGTTATTAAGCAGAGCATCACCCTGTTCATTAGCAACTGCTGCACTGGAATCCCTTGTCTGTTGATTTGGATCTACTACACAGTGCAAGTGCTGACTAGAAAATTCTCGGGCGCCACATGGACTGTTATTTTGATAAACAGGGTCCCCAAGACCGAGATATGATGGTATATCCGTTGATCCGTTGTAGAGTGCATGGTGATTTCCCTGCACAATAAACAAGGCGGCAAAATGGTGAACCGCAAGAAAGGTAAAGCCACTTGCAGGCTTGAAAAATCAATTTCACTCACTTGCTGTGCAGATCCCATAGGCGCAGTTTGGAGCTGTTCAGTGAAGTATAACACATCGTCTGCAAAGAACAGTTCAAATGATTTTCAGCAACAACTCATCCCTCCCTTTTCACAACAAGTAGATATATTCTCTTTTGTTTTTGGGAAGATGTGAATTTAGAAAGGTCAAGCTCAAGTACCTTCTGTTGGTGAAGGCTGGTTGCTTATATCTGCTTCTACTAGAAGCTCATCCCAATCAAGAGTGTTGATCTCATGAAGGCTAATCTCATGATTTCTAGCAACCAGACTGTTGCTGCGCGCTTCAAACCAGCAAACAAAAATATAAGTGTATAAATGTCCAGCCTTCTAAGAGAAGAACATATTTTAACACACTAAAAATTATGAACAGCACAGAAGAATAGCCAAGATTGCAAAAGCTCAAGATCGTCAGGGGACTCATGCTCACCTGGATTACGGACACCAGAATTATTATCTTCAGCCAGAGGTTTTGCTGATAAGTGGTCAGTGGTGGAACTTGAGTACGAGTTCCCAGGCGTTGCCGGAGCTGCCTGAACCTGTTTTACCAAGAGAAGACCAGTAAGCTATTCCGCAACATCAGTGCATCATCCTTAATCCACAACCATTCCTAACATAAAAGAAACAAGAATAAGCCTGAGAGACAGGTAGAAAAACCTCATGCGTCTCACGATAGTGGACAAGAACAATGTGCTCCTGAGACCTGCCATTATATAGAAAGAGATGAATTATTTTCAAAACCTTGAGAAAAATAAAGCAGGGTTAAAAGAAGGCATATCAAGTCAACTATTTATACAGTCTTTGGCTGCCACATACTTGTCCAATAGCCAGTAACACCGTCGAACAAAGGTAGGGTTATCATCACCGTGGGCATAGTAAACATGGATCCTTTCCTCATTACCAACCTGGCAGATGGTAAATAATATAAGAGAGAGCATATAAAATCTGTGGTACGAAAAGTGAAAGAGAGCTCTCACTTTAAGGTGTTCGTGAGCTTCCTTAATAGTCTTGCCATCTTTTTTCTTTTTCCAGTTATGACCATCCTTTCTGAAGTTCCTCAGCATCTTACGGTCGAAAAACAGAATCGTGCCACCTAAAGAAGAAAAACTTTGAGAAAAGCAAAAAAAAAAAAGAGAGTAAAGAGGGAATACTTTTGGGTAAGTGGACAGGCTTGACGTTGATGGTGAAGTAGTTATGGTTAGAGAGGAGAGCATGGATCTCATTAGGGCGTAGCCACCTAGTGTAAGCTTCCTCCAACATCGTTTTTATATCCAGATCTGCAACATCACACATTCTTATGTAATCAATCACGTGATAAAAGCATGCTCATCAAACAATTCTTCGAAAACAAAAACAAAAATACGAAAAGTCTACTGATGAACAAATAGTCTGCTTCGATTAAGTTTTCTCTAAATCCTAAAAAAAAATGTCGGCGTACTCTGATTCAAATCCAACAACCACTAGATGCGATCAAAATCAAGAGCGATCGGAAGAGGAACAATGAATCGGTGATTTTTGAAACTAAGAGGAGCTGTTCTGTTTTTGTGCGATTTTAAGGGACAGAAAAAAAAACAGTCAAAGTACTTTTTTTTTTCACGGAATCGTCAACAGGAGGAAGGATCGAGAACAAAACCTTGGAGAGTATGGAAGCCATGAATCTCAGAGCCGATAAGCCTGGCGGAATCGACGCCGGCCATCTAAGACACACGTCCGATGATCTTCTTCGATCAAACCCTAAGAAAGTGGATTTCCAAGTTGTACTGTTAACACAGAAATTGAGAAACACCAAATAATATGAGAGAGAGAGAGATGGAAACAGACAAAACGAATTTGAGCTATTTCTCCCACTATTATTTTTTAATTTCTTAATTAATTTGTTCTTATAAGGTACGAGTAAAGGGGAATGGTAGACCCTCCGTCTTCTCTCTCTTTTTGAGAGAGAAAGTGAGGGTCGTGGTGGTTCTCCGTTGGTGGTCTTCTCAGATTTTGGTTCCGGGTGACGGGTATTAATTCAATCCGTCGGCGCCGGCTTATGATTCCGGAGACGGAGGTTCCTTACAACTCTGTACTGTCGGCTTTGTTTCTCTAGCGCTGTCGTCTTCTTCTCTTTGAAGACGAAGTTGTTTGGTTCTTTGGAACTCGGGGTTCCCGAGTATTAAAGGTTCCGATGGTTAGATTAGGGGGTAGAGGTTTCTTTAACCGTGCCTCCTCGACTTTCGGAATAGATCTACGGTTTGGGCGATGATCGAGAATGGTCATCGTTTCGATACTCTTTGGTTCGCAAGTGGTGGTACGTTTAGGCTCCGGTAAAGATCTCAAGACAGGTTTGATGAAGCTTTCCGGAAGAGCAAGTATTTATGACGACGATGGGTGCGGTGTTTTGTCGACGGTGAGTCCCGGCGAAACAAGTTTCGTTTCATCTTCTCCGGCGAAAATCCCGGCCGTTGGTTCGTGAAGGGATGGATAGAAGACGCGTATCTCATGCAATCGGTGGATTGGAGCGCGTGGTCGGTTTGGTGAGCCCTGTGGACGCGTGGTGTTGCAAGTGACGTGTGGTTGCGTTTGTGGGCTTTAGGTTTTTGGCCCATTTTGTCGGGCTTCGGATTTTGTTGTATTCGGGCCTTGTTGGTCCCTTGTATATCGGTTTGGGCTTGGTCCGGTTTTGGGCCTTGTTCTTTTATATAATAAACCTTTAGATGGAAAAAAAAAAGGTACGAGTAAAATTGTTTTTTTTTTGCGTTGACGATTCAACTGGAAATGGTAGATGATGCTTTAAAAAAAATGTCTTTTTGCATTTCTTACCCTAACCTTTTGTTTATACACTTTCCACCCCCTACGAATTAACGTGCAGTGCATCCCTTCTTCCCAAATCTGTTAATTATTTTTCTTTTAATATAATTAATTTTTTACATCTAGGTAACTATTACGTAACACTATGAAAAAAAAGCATATGGAGAAAAGTATGAAAATTTTGTTGCGACTGATTGGATGATGCATCCCTACTTATAGAAAAATGTATCCTAGTTAGTTGAAAAAAGAAGCATATGGAGAAAAGTATTAAAATTTTGTTGCGACTGATTGGATGATTCAGAAACTCTATGGGTAGATGCTATAAAATACTATAGTATGTAGAGAAAATATGAAAAGTTTGTTGTGGCTGATTGGATGATTCAGGAACTCTTTGGGTAGATGTTAAAATACTATAAAGAAGTAGGGCAAAATTGATTAACATTATTCAAAAGTGTTTTTCTTTTTTTCTTTTTTTTTTTATCCTGGAAAGTTTTTTTTTTTGTCAATATCCTGGAAAGTTATTATCTGTTAAAAGTTATTTTCTGCATGTGACAAACTTGAACACAGTAAAAACGAGGCACGATTTTATTGGATATGTGGGTCCCATTTAATAGTTGACAATTACTGAAAGATACGCTGTATAGTTTGACTGGTTCGAGAGACGAGATAAGCCAAACCTAAAGAAGACACTGAACCGGACGGACCAAATTTTGGTTTAAAAAGTTCCTTGTTTGTTTAAGTTTAGAGACACTAATATATCCGCAATTAATTTATCTTGCGGGTTAGCCTATTAAGACAAAGAAGGAAAATACAATTGTTTAGCCAATTACATTTGGTTGCCGACCTCAATTTTTCATGTAAATCACAAACTTTTCCGTTTAATAACTATAAGTATTAAATCATTGTTTAGTGGTGTCCAAGACTGTGTTTTTTCTCGAAAATCGTTGAAGCAATGGGGTTCGAGTTTTCGCAAAAGTGGCACTATAAAAAAAGTATTGTTTTTTTAGAAAATCCACTGAGAACTCACCAAAGTCCCTAATTTGTTTAGAAAATTAATAATATTAAACTAGATTTTGATCTACGTTTTTAAAGCGCAGAATTTGTTTCCTATTATATTAACCTATCAAATCATCAATGTTTATGTATTTCATCAGAGATTCAATTTCAACATGTGTAATATTATTTCGAGTTACATAATTGTCAAAGTTGTTCATGTTTTGATATAGTGACAATATGTAGCTATATTTTTATGTAATGTGAAAATTTAAATTAATAGATTAAAAATAAATAAAATAAGTCAAAAGTTTTTGTATCTTATTAAATTAAAATTAATTACTATGATTAAGGAAAACATATTTTTAACTAAATATTAAACTATGATCCATCTATACTATTTGTTGAAATTGTATGGAAGTTTTATTTGCATATTAAATAAGATATAAATTACTTTAGTAAGAAAAAAATATTACTATGATCCATCTTTATTTATTAAAAATTGTATGGGTTTTTATTTTGAATATATAATAACATATAAATGTTTATTTTTTTCTAAAATAAAATTGTAATGTTTATATTATAAAAAATATAATGTGTAGATCATACCATTTTGACCCATGGATAGATTTTTGTCCGCACTTTTAAAATGCCAGATTATTTTCGAACAAAACTTTTATTTGATACCTGTTTCATATGTATTTTTGATGATATCTGTTTGTATTTTTGATTTTGTATCACATTTTTTGTTACAAAGACAACATTATATATACTTGTATGAATTGTTTAGTATTTATTGTAGTTGCATTTATGAATTTTGAGAAGAGTTTAGATATAATCTACATATGTTGTGTTAATTTAATGGTTAAATTTTTGAGATTTGTAATAGTTAAGAAAATGTTACAAACTTACAATTATGGATTCTGCAACTGAAAATTTTAATTTAGTGTAAATGAATTTATTTTCAATTTTGATACATAATTCTACATCAGTTATATATCACTTTGTCGATGAAAATAATATTAAGGGGTAAAATTATATGCATATTTTTCCAAAAATTAATCGAGTACAAACTTAAACATTTCATAATTTGTTAAAATTTGCTCAATTATAATGGACCTGTAAAAAATGTGATTTTAAAACATGCTTTCTTAATGGGTCACTGATAAATTAACTGGTTCAATTTGTTTGTGGTAAAGCCTTTTAGGCTCTGGTGTAATGTGACCGTTTAAAGAAAAATCATTACATAAATCAAATAAAAATCCATAGCTACCTTGATGATGAGGCCGTTCTTTCCAATTTTTAATGAGAGATTGCTCAACCGTTCTACAGGTATTTGTTCAATTTCTTTGACCTCTTTTAATCTCTGCTTTTTTTTGTGTCTCTAAATATTCTTCACATGCATGGTTTAAATCAGATGAATCTGTTGACAAAAAAATCAGATGAATCTAGCATAAAAACGAAGTGAAGATGAGTTAGTGTTGGAAGATAAAGGAATTAGCAAATGATTCAGGAAGATGAAGTGGGGTCCTTTTCGAAGCAGAAACACACATGGTTTAATCTGGTACTTGTTGGTTTTTATCTCGTAGTTTTCTGATTTATTCAAGCTTCGAAAAGGACACATAAGAAAATAAATGAAAACAGCTAATGCAGTTTGCAAAGAACTCATGTAAGTAATGCAATTTCTTACCTTCAAGATTTTAGTGACGGGATTTTTTTTGTTCAAAGGCGTGAGTGTTCATATGGCTCTTTTTTATAAATTAATTCCTTAAAAATTTAACCTTCTTGAAATTGGTTGTTCTAATTTGTCCTCATATCCAGTTGTATAAAGTATGTATAGTTGGAAATTAATTAACGATTCTATTTTAGAATTGTTCTAGGAATTTATTTCTAAACTGCCTGACACAACACACATATAAGGCTCAGGATGTCTTATATAATGTTGTATTTGCTATAGTGAAATTACTCATGTTGATGCAATATCTTTTTTTTCTTATAGAAAATTTTAATGTCTATAGGATCTGAAGAAGGAGCAGTGAAGTTTAAGTCAGATAAAAGAAAGCAATCCCCTATATATTAAAGGAGAAGCATTTTTAAGGCTTTCCTTAAACGATTTTTGTGAGAATGCATGAGAATGCTCGGATCCACGTGTCACTCTGTGAGCGAGTTTAAGAAAAACGGAGCATTTAATTCTTCGCTTTGTTTCCTTATTTGCTTCCATTACAGGAAACAAATCCAGTCTTTTTTTTCATTCATGCGCGAACTGCGTTGACGTTAAACGTGTAGAAACAACTACATTTCCAACTTATGGTTTGAATCCCCATCTCAGCATGTTGATAAAGAGCGTACGAAACTCACCACCACGAAGCAGAAACACTTTGAAACATCACGTCATCGTTCTCTCCCTTCGAGTCTTGCTGTCTTCTGTCGTGGGTTCTTGACCCCGAGATCGATGAGCCAGCCCTTAGCGTAGACGAGGAGGACAAAAGTTAGGGAGAGCTAAGGGACGAAGGCCAAAACGGATGAGTTTGAACTTCAGTTGCGAAGGCCAAATCGGATGAGTTTGCCGTTTGCAAACAGGGAGAGCTAAGGGACGAGCAAACACGGAGAGCTAAGGGCGAGCTAAGGGACGAGCAAACTTCAGTCCCGAGTAACTATGGAAGATTGAGAGAGAGAAGGAAAAGATTTGATACGTTTACGAAGAATAAACTTTATGTTTTTCATAGTCTCTACACTGATTTTTTGTTGTTTTATAGGTCGACCATAGTTATCTACAATTTTCATGTTTTTGTAGAACCGAGCTGCTCGTGGAGCTGATGTTTATTTCCCTGTTTCTCGCAAGCATTACGTTAGTAAGTCGTGTATTTTGACAAGGCAAGTGGGTGAAACAATTGCTTCTATGGTGATTTGCTGCTATTCAAAGGAAGTCTTGCATTCAAAGGAAGTCTTGCATTGTGATCAAACATTTGCTGCTATGGTATAACCATAGTTTTTATTTAA
>NC_079518.1:14302799-14366535 GCF_000801105.2 Raphanus sativus
CTTGGAAGATTCCGGATTGTATCCAGATGGGTTTGTGTAAAGCTGACATTTTTCGAAACCAAGAGTTGAACTTTTCGTTCGGTAGCCTCCACCCGGAGAAGGAAAGGGTCAAAGGTGAAGACTTTACGCGAGGAGGAGGAGGAGGAAGGAAAGGTTCAGACCCATCAACATGGGGTTTCAAAAGATGGGATTTTTTTGTGATGGGTCGGTTGTTACTCTCATTGGGAAGAGCCATGAGCTCTTCCCTCTCTTCAACAAGGTTTCCATGAGTGGGTGTTGGATCCATTTGGAGAAGAAGAAGAAGGTTGAGAAGGAAGAGACAACGCTCTGAAAACCTAGAAATGTTGTTTGTTTGGGCTCGAGAAATGTTTAGTCTCTCTCTCTCTCTCTGTGTTGCAAAACGTATTTTATACGATGTCTGTATGAAACAGTGAAATTGAATTAACACAAGCAATTTTTAATGTTTCTGACTAGTTATCCGTAATTCCATATGTTTCTCAGTTTTATATAAGAAAAAAGTCCAGTATTTTATAGGGTGTGGATCGACGTAGTTATTTTATTTTGTGAATTTTTCTTTAGAGCATCTCCAAAATACACTCTAAAACTTCAAATATAAAGTTTTTTGCTCTAAAAAAAAAACTTCAAAACTTTAAAATTTGAAGTTTCATATTTTTCATTGCATTTTAGTCCTTACATTTACATATTATATTTATGATTCTTAAATATTTTTTTTAATTTTTAATCTTTCAAAATTTTATAACTCATAAGTGTTTCAAATTTGCTTTTATAATTTTAAATTTTAAAAATGTAATTAAATAAAAACTTAAATTTTTTTTTTTTCAAAACTAGATTTGGATAACAACAATATTAAAAAAAAATTAACAAGAATCAGCAGGGCCAAAACCACATTTTTTAGAGATGAACGGCGGTAGGGTTTTGGCGAGTGGCGAAAATAGGGTTTTGACGTCGGACGATCAAGATGCGACCATGATGGATCTGGGAGAGGGGGCGAGACCATTGGGAGAACCACCAGACGTGAGGGCTTCGTATGCATCTAAGGTAGCGAGTACGAATGGAGGAGGTATGCCAATACCGGAAAACTTACTTGACGATACTTTTGTGTCGGAGAGGCTTCGTGTGGAGTTTCCGAATGGAGAAGATGGAGAACCATCCATTACGATTGAGGCTGAGGTGTTGGAGGCGATGAATGGGGTGTGGAAGCAGTGTATGATTGTTAGGGTGTTGGGAAGAAACGTTGCGATTGCTGCCTTGAGTAAGAAGTTACGAGAGCTATGGAACCCGAAAGGTGAAATGTACGTAATGGATCTACCCCATCAGTTTTTCATGGTGCGTTTCGAAAGGGAGAATGAATACTTGGCGGCACTGTCAGGGGGTCCATGGAGGGCCTTTAGCAGTTACCTCATGGTGAGAGCTTGGTCGCCGGATTTTGATCCTTTAAGAGATGACATCATTACGACACCGGTCTGGTTCAGACTATCGAATATTCCATTAAACTTTTATCACAGATCGATTCTCATGGGGATTGCTAAGGGTTTGGGTTCGCCAGTTCGGGTATATCCACTACAAGAAAAATGAGTTTTATTAGCGGACGAAAAACGCTATCTAACGATACAATAGCGGTTTTAGAAACGCTGTATCATCGCCCGTCATAGTAGGTTAGAGACATTAGATAGCGGTTTTTTGTACTGCTATCTTTTCTTCCGCTACGATAGCGCTTTTCTATCTGCAATTAAATATTTTTTAATAGCGTATAGTTTTCGTTATTGTTTAAATTATAAAAAAAATTTTTAAAAATAAAAAAAAATAAAAAACATAATTAAATTTAAACTCGTTTATATATTTGATTTTTTTATTAAATAAAATGATTTATAATTAAATTGGTTTACAAAAAAAATATTAAACCAAAACTAAACCAAACTTATATCTAAACCTAAACTTATACCTAAACCAAAACTAAACCTAAACCTAAACTTAACGCCGCCGTCAAGCCTTCTTCATATTCCTCCACCGCACTCAACCACCACTCTGCTTGCGACCACCAGATTCTCAGGCCACCGCCGTCACCTTTTTCATCTATCTCCGGGGCTCTGTCTTCTCTATCTCTGTTTATCACTCTTTATTTCTGAATCTGGAAAGACATGATATGTTAAAATCTCAAAAAAAAAATTAACGGGAATCAAAACCACAGAACTGAAAGAGAGAGAGAGAGAGAGAGAGAGATTGAAAGGGACAGAGGTGATGGTGGAGACTACGGATCTGAGAAGCGGCAACAAGGATGACGGCGGCGAGTGTAGATGATGACGACGACGAGCTTAAGATCCGTGGCGACAGCAAAATGATGATGATGAATCTCTCTCGTTTACAAGACAGGAAGTGAGAGAGATGAAGATCTGAGACTGTGAAGAACTTGAAAGAGAAGAGGAGAAGAAGCGTGAAACTTGGAGAAAAGAGAGAGACAGTGAAGAAAATAAATAATTTTAGACCATTAGATCAAATACTAATCAATGGTTAAGAATTGGTTATCCTTGTATTAAAAAAACAGCTAATGAGAAAGAAGTTAGATGATAACCACAAGATTTTTCTATAGCCCTTAGATTAAAAAACAATCAATGGTGAATGCTTTATTTATTTTATTTTTTTTGTAACTGTGAATGCTTTATTTTGATGGTTAAAATTATATTTTATGTTAAACAGTATTTTTATAAAATTTAAAAATTTAAAATTTAGATTTATGATTATATGTTGATTTTTGGGTGTGTAGTTTAAATATGAAGTTTAGAGTTTAAGGTAAAACTTATTTTCTTACAAAAATGTTATTCATTATTAATTTTCGAAAAATAAATAAATTTAATTTTTTGTTATTTTAGACTGAATTTAAGATTTGTTGTTAAAAAATTAGAGTATGAAGTTTGTATTTAGATTTGAGATTAATTTTGAAAATATATATTTAAAGTCTGGAATTTAGAATAAATGTTTAAAGTGTAGGGTTTCAGGGTTAAAGGTTTGGAGTTATTGAATTAAGATTTGAGATTTTTTTTAAAGATTGATTTTTGAGTTTATATTTAAGATTTGAAATTAAATTTAAATTTTGATGTTAAAACATTTGAGTTGAGTTTTGTATCTAGAGTTTAGGGTTTAAAAACTTATTTAGGGTTTAGGGATTGAAAAGGCAAACATAACATTTAATTATGTTTTGCTATTAAATCTTAAGTTTTCATAGCGTTTCTAAATATATCACTCTATCATAGCGTTTCCGAAAATACAAACGCTATCTTAAAAACACGGATATATCAACCATAACACAATCATAAAAAACGCTATCCTCGTCTGCTATTAAAACGCATTTTTCTTGCAGTGATCTCACCACTTTGAATTTTGAAAGAGCAAGATTTACAAGGGTTTGTGTGGAGGTCAATCTTGCAAAACCATTGAAAGGGACAATTTTGATCAATGGGGAGAGATACTTCGTAGCTTATGAAGGTTTGTCTGAGATCTGTTCCAAATGTGGAATTTATGGACATTTGGTCCATGGATGTCCTCTAACGATCACTGAGAGATTGGCTAACTTAGAAACACAGGTGGAGCCACAATCGTCTACTGGACCATCTAATAGACAGAATTCGCAAAGGCAGGAGAATGGTTTCATTCCGGCAAGAGCTTCGAGAAGAGTGACTCAGCTGTCGCCTCGGCCGGTTACTGGTACGACTGGACAAGGTAGCGGAGAGGCAAACCGGAATATCCAAGTGATCCCGCAGATCAAGGAAACCGCGAATATTGTGGTATCAAACAAATATGGAAGCTTGGGGATGGATACGAATCTAAGTGAATCACGAGAAGATATTGTGGTTGGCGAGGAGAATAAGGAGAATCAAGATACGAATATCCACAAGAATAAGGAAAGCCGGCCAGGGAAGGAGATTTTAATTTTTGGTGGGAAAATGAATACAAAAAATGGGTCGAAAGTGGAGACTAAGGAGACGTGGCCCGGAAATAAAAATAAGACAGAGGGAGCCCGTGGAAGGCCCAAGAAGTTAAGTAACAAGCCCGTTAGAGGTTTCATTTTATACGGTATCTGTATGAAACAGTGACATTGAATATACACAAGCAATTTTAATGTTTCTGACTAATTATCCATAATTCCATATGTTTCTCAATTTTATCTAAGAAACGTCCAGTATTTTATAGGTTCTGGATCGACGTAGTTATTTTATTTCGTGAATTTTTCTTTAGAACATCTCCAAAATACACTCTAAAACTTCAAATATAAAGTTTTTTTAGACTTTAAATTTGAAGTTTCATATTTTTCATTGCATTTTAGTCTTTACATTTACATATTATATTTATGATTCTTAAATATTTTTTCTTTTAATTTTTTTTATCTTTCAAAATTTTATAACTCATAAGTATTTCAAATTTGCTTTTATAATTTTAAAATTTAAAAATATAATTAAATAAAAACTCAAAAGTAAGTTTTTTCAAAACTAGATTTAGATAACAACAATATTAGAAAAAAAATTTAACAAATACACTAATTGATCATATATGGAAGTATTAAGAAAATAGTTTTATAGAATAATGTAGTATTTTACTTGTAATTTAATATTTAACTAGATTTTGACCCGTGCTTGGAAAGCGCGGGTTTGTTTTTTTCATTTATTGATCGAAAACTAATTTACAAACTACCAATATTTTGTTTCAAATTATAACAATCCAAAAATTCGCTATGAACCCGTGATCTAATATCGTTGATCCGATAAGAACACAAAATTACTGATAATATTTTAAACAAAATTTGATTAAATTATTTATATGTTTCTAATATTACACAAATTTGTGATTCTTAGACTTTGATGAAAATTTAATATGTTTTCTAAATAAAAATAATAATATAAAAAGTTATTGATAATACTTACTTAATTAATAACTTATTATAAGTTTGTATTTTTATTTTAGATTTAAAACTGATTTGAATATAATTTTAAAAATATTCTTAGACAGTCGTAGTTGCTATATAAATAGTATGTACAAAATGACATAGTAAATATATTTATTTAGTTTTTGTGTGTATAATCATTTTTATCGTTACATACACGAAAATAATATTTAAATGTGTATATGATATACGGTGTAGGATATAGGATTTTGGTGTGTATTGAAAACCTACATAATATTCGAATTATTTATTTTGAATATTGATACACATATTTAAGAAAATAATATTTTCATATGTTTGTTAGTTTATATATGGTTCATAATATATGTCAGTCTTATATTTATAGTTAGAATATTTATATTGAATTTAAATTAAGCATATCTTATAGAAACGTATAGACTCATTATTTATATAATCCATTTAAGTGTATATATAGGTCTAAAACCAAAAGATTTAAATGTCACTAATGAATTTTATTAATCACTTGTAAAATTAAGAATACATTTGCCAAAAAAAATTATTTTCACTAAAGGTGTGATTTTATAGTTATTGTCAATATCTCTAACTGATTTAGTCCGAGAATAATATCCAAAATGTCTAATAATTATAGTTTGGATATTAATTACTCTGCTGTTAAATCACTCTTGACGTTTATATAATGCTGCCGTTGGTGCGAGGTAAGTTATACAGGCTAATGGGGATTTTTATCATAGTATAAATTATTTTTGTTGTTAAAGTTATATTTGATGATGTATAATGATAATAGGTTGAATTCGAGGAGAAATTTTGAGCGAGAGTTTTATTGTTATCGTCAATTTTATTATTTAATGATCACAAAAAGAGCATTTAATGACAGTATTTTTTTAGGACATTATTTAATGAGATTAATCGCTCATAAAGAAAAACATTAGTTAATGAATAATTTATTTAATTCTATAATGGCACTCAGTTGTAAATATTGTGAAAATATAAGGGTGAAGTTTATTTTGTACTTCACTTTTAATAGATTAGATTATGTATTTCTATGTAAACTTATATATTTTACTGTATCATTTTGTTAATTACTATTTCTATAATATTTTTATACATTTGCTATTTATTTACAAATTTTTATAAATTTAAATTAAGAATTATAAATATAAGGACCATAATATAAAATATAAATTATTTTGAAGTTAGATTTGAAGTTTTGCTTTTTGGAGAAAACTATCTTAAAATTTCAAAAATGAAATTTTGCAAATTTCAAAATAGAATATGCTTTTAGAGATGCTCTTAGAAAAGTGTGTTCTTTTTTAGCCCGATTAATGTTGTAACAAGAGTATGTCTTAAAGGTGTGCAACAAGATCGATTTTGAAAGAGTCACCGAAGAAAAATAGAGTTGATTATGCTCTACACTTTTTGGTTTTCTCTTTAAATAAAAAAAAACATTTTCTATATAGTGATTTACATCCGAAAATCACATTTTGCGTTTGTGTTACACTATGGATCACATATTACTATAGGGTTACATATTACTACTTGGACACTTTCTTTAACTTTTTCAATTTATTTCTAACCAAAACATAACTAAAATATATTGGTAGGACCCATTTATTTATTTCATCTTTTTCTCCTATTTTTTCTTACTGAAACAACAACGATATCCCAACTTTGCAAAACTGGTGGATGAGTTTCAGACCGCCTTTGCAAAATGGTGGATGAGTTTCAGGCCGCCGGTGAACTTCAGCTGATCTCGAGCTGAGTTCGATCACGAAATTGTCGCAGTACTTTTTCCCCGCCGTGAAATCAACAGAAACAAATTCCTCCTCCACAGCGTATTTTCCAATTCATCTCCCTTGTCACAACACAAATAGCTCGTGGTGGCTGTGGTACATGAAATCTGCCGCATTGGCGGTTGTTTTAGTCACTCAATGAAGCTTGAACAAAAATGGCCAAATATCACAAAAGCACTATTTTGAAATCTCAAGTTGAAAATCAAATTATAAATGATAAAACTACGATCTTGAAGTGTAACCTACGGTTAAAATGTGGAATAATAGAAGATTATGTGAAAAATTAATGGCGACCACAAAAATGGTTGCAGAAACCCTAAAAATCTGGGAAAGACGATGACATATTTACTAAAATGCCACTTACTAAAAATATATGAAAATAAACAAAAAGAGGAACATGGGAGTCGAAACAGGGTTTGTTGGTGAGAAGGAAGGTCACTAACTATATGTACATACACATAATACATATTATTTATAATTTGTATTCAAAAATTTAAAATAAACTAAAACTAATCTCTGATTAATCTCCGTATAATCATTGATTTTTTTCATTAAGTGTTAGGTCGCGTGCGAAAAATGCCTACCAAGTTTCCAAACAAGGCATGTCCACTTTCATGCCAATAAACATGGATAATAATGTGTATGTACACTATTATATTATGGTATTGTGCAACTAGTTGTGATGGTATGTACAGAAATATAATTGAATGTTTTAAAATATAAATGTTGCGTTGAATTGTACTTCTTGGAGACAGCAATGCAGGATGCAGTATAGTGTGTGTTTACTAGTTGGTGTGTACACCTTTTCTGATGTCCATATATATACCAATCTCATCGTGTAGAACACCTGATCATTCTGTCATGAAATATATGTACATATTGTTATCATGGATAAACTCAAGTTTCTTACGTAAAAACAAATGTGTACACTAACAAGTGATATGAAATAAATGTGATAATTAAGAAGAGTTATGGCGGACCAAATATCACATGTGTACACAAACTCATTCAAATTTAGGATTTTGTTTTTTTGGAAATTTTTTTTGGGTGTACATGTGACTTGGATTATGCACATGTGTACAATCATGTATATGTACAACTAGGAATGTGTACATATATGACGTGTACAAAATACTAGATAAATGTTTTTACATGTACATGTTGCGTTGTTGATGTAGGAGACATTAGCTGGTAATACAAGAAGGTCAAACGAAAAAGTTGTGTGCTTCTAGCTTGAATTGAAGTTATTTTAAATGTCAACGACTTATCACTAATATATGACACTAAGATGTTTTGCTGTTTTTTGGTATGTAAGGTGAAGTAGTAGCGATAACTGTTGATTGTAAATAAAATTAATCATGTTTGAAATATATTTTTCTTTGTGTACTATAAGGAAATATGTTTAGTTGTACACGAAATTGTGTATACACATAGATGTGTTCGATTTAGTTGTACACATTTCATTAATGATGAAAAATTACAAAAATAACATTTTCTTCTTCCTTGGCCACTGTTAACCAGAAACCCTAATCACCGTCTCTCTCGCTTATTTTTCACGATTCTTTACATTCTCCACTTTTCTTTTGATGTATTTTGTCCAGATTTGATATATTTCAATCATAATTCATGGTTTTAAATTTAAAATTTCGAACAAAAGTATTTTTTTTGTTTCTGATTTGTTGAACGTTTTGTTCCAAATCGCCACGGCTGAGTGCCACCTTCTTGATGATGCTGTCCGAGTTGTGTATCACGACATCCAACAAAATACCTCACATCGATCTGTTGAAAAATAATTGAAAAAGAGAATCGATAAAAACCTCAAAACGATCTTTGAATAAATTCTGTAGAAGTCAATCAATAAAAAAAATTAAAAAGAGAGTTCAGAATGAAGAAGGTAAGAGAGAGGTGATTGTGGGCCCTACTGCTTCCTAGCGAAATGTGAAGAAGTTAGGAAAAATTGTGTGTGTAAAAGGAAGTGATTTATTGTGTTATTATAAAGAAGAAAAGTGATCCACAATGTAAATATTTCTTTTCACTACATGTGAGATATTTTTATGTGGATCCGAGATATTATGTAGACAGTTATACTCTTAACGAAACAAACAGTAAATAGTTACTTTCAAAAGAGACGTGGGTTTTAGTTTGCGTTTAGACATTAGTTTAGTTATGTTTTTATTTTATAATTACTCACTCTATCTTTCAATTTTATTTTTTCCTCATTTTTCTGATATATAAAACAAACATAATTATTAGTATATTGTAATTTTTCTACACATTTTAACATTCAGTTTCAGGATTTTATATATTTTAGTAATTATATAAAAATGATTGGACATGAAAATATGGACACAGATGTCAAGATGTGGGAAACTTCTCTATTTTAATACCACAAAATGTGAATATGGATTTGTGTTACCAAAACTCTCACCAAAAAAAGAAAATTTTTTGGGCATAGACTCATTTGGACTCATGTTAACAAAAGAAGACATGGAGTGATGTGGACATGGACTCATGTGGACAAAGAAAAATGTGGACGATAATTCATGTGGACATGAGAAAAAGGTATAGTTATAGACTCATGTTAACAAAAGAAGAAAAACATGGACATGAACTCATGCTGACATGGATTCATGTCCAAAACCTCGACAAACCACTCACAACAAGTTGTGGACTAGATCAAGCAAGCGAAAGCTGCGGAAAAGACATTAACTGTGGCTTCACATTCAGGGGAGTACATATGTCGAGCAAGCGAAAACTGCAGACTTGAAGGCACGGGATCGAGTTCCTTCTTTACCTCTGTGGAAGTAGAGGTTTCACACAAAAATGAAGAAGAACTACACATAAGAAAAAGGATCGAGACGCTGAGACGCCGAGAGTAAGCGGGTGTAGTTAGTGTTCACATATTTAGAAATGAGAGAAAGCAGGGGAACTTAGGGTTCATGGATTTGGAAACGAAAGGAAGTAAGGGAGAGTGATTTCAAAATAGAAGAAGTTTCGGTGTACAAATTACAATAGATTGTATATCATTAATTTGTTTTTGTGGACAAGTTATAAATAATAGTATATAATAAAAATTTGTTTATTTTGCAATGAAAATTTAGTTCATGTGAATAGAACACACAAATGAACTTGGTTTTAATATCTTTTCCCAACACACGATCAAAAGTTGTGGACAAGATTTTGTGGAAGAAGTTTTATGGACTAATTACCTGGACAAAGATTTTTGGACAAGGTTTCATGGACAAAAGATCCCAGTCATTTAAATTTTCAAAACATATATAATAAACAAAAATGTATTATATATATAATTTTTATATTTTGAAAAAAAAATATCTACTAGTAAATTTTTATAGACATAGAACATATGGACAGGATTTTTGTTGATAGAAATTTTTTGCTAGGGGTTAAAATGCATAATTGGAAGCTTAGGGAGAAATCAAAAGGATTTACAATCAAATTAAAGAATGTTGGGATCAATTTGCAAATATCCAAAACTTAAAGGACCAGTTGTATAATAAGAGGAACTTGACCATTAATGCTCGACCTTTCTCTCTGCAACTAAAGCCACGACTAAGATGGCCGTCACGACGGATTCCAAGCATAACGACCACCGCAAGCTTTGCTCTCGCCTCAGTTCTTCCTCTGGTCCCGTTAACCCGATTCAAAAAAACATAGTTTTGAGATACACAAGTTTAAGTTAGGTTTTTAAACATAATCAACGCATATATTTATCGAATACTATGCCAAAAAATTATGGTGCTCCTGTGGGTAACAACCATATTCTCATCAATAATCATTGTATTCGAAAAACATCTATGAGTGATGTATCAAATCACTCAAACTAAGTTATCTGTGGATATACTTTGTCTTCACAATACAAACACTATATAAATCATTTGATTGTACTACACAAAATGATCAATACTTATTTAAATGATATTTTTTTTCATTTCGCAAATCATTTTAGGATAAATTCACTGTGGTTATATCTTTACCCTAATTTGCTCTTTATATGAAAACATAGTTTTATTAATATCATGCACAAATTAATTAATTTAATTTATATACAATTTATGTATATAAAAATTTATGCATTGATTAATTCTCATTTCAGAGATCAAAATAAATACATATAATGTATGATTCAAGATTTCCCAAAAATCTCATCGGTTTTATACCGAAAAACTTAATCATTATTTAGATCTAATATTTTCTACTTAAGTATATATCTACTTTAATTCTCTAAATCATAAATCTATTTTACTTTCTGGATTAGCTAGATTTTTATAACCATTAGTTCTGATACCACATGTAAACATGATTTTACATGAACCCTAAGATCTTTAACATTTAAACTAATCACATAATAGAACTTTAAAGAAGATTATCTGAATACCTCTATTTATCGTTGTGGAAATCTTCTTTGATGATTTTGATCATGGAAATTCTTGATGTTCACCCAAGGGTTTAAGATTCTCTCCTCTAGCTTAAATTCTTTCTTTGTGTGTTGCTTTTAGGATTTTCTTAATCTTTAAGTTGGAGTTAAGACTTCTCTCCCCTTGCATACACACCTTTCTTTATGTGTTTCCCTTAAGTTATTGTGATGCTTTAGAATGGAGCAAAGACATCTATTTATAGGTGGGGAGAGGGACCCAGCTTCCTCATCAAGTTTTGATTACTTTCTCAACAGGTATTTCTTATTTTCGTGGCAAGTTTATCTTTTAATCTCAACTATCCATCAAAGTTGAGTAAGTGACAAGTGTTTACTTAAGGTGACTCATTTCATTATGAGAATACGTGTGAAGTGTTCTAGAACATTAGGTTCATACATTGAACTTGTTCTCTTATGCATCTTCCGTTGAACTTGTCCTTTAAGTCACTTTCCTCTTCTAGATCATTAGTCACATATATTTTAGTTAAAACACAAGGAAATAAATTCCTTTATTACCATTTTAATTGGTTACCAAGTATGCTTAAGGTTAACAATTTCAATATGAAATAAATTACTATAAGACCACATCATGAGAAAGAAATATTTGTTCCTAAACATAAGTATGTCTACATAGACATATATATTTCTTACAGTCTGCACTCACTAACTCACACCATATCTAACTAAACAAAGATGGCAAAACAACTTCCATAACATTTCCCATAATCCTAACCATTATCTTAACGTCATCCCTTAACCACAAAAATCCTGGTAACTAGAACATTGTTATTTCTCGTGTTTGCTTTTGGTTTATGCAAGAAACGTTGAGCTGGCTCTATAGTTGCGGGAAAACCCGGTTGTTTAACAAGGATTGAATTATTTGGATACTGATAGACCAAAAACGTTGCATTAGTGGAAGATTTTATGGACTCTCTAACAGTATGAACTTGTGGACCGTGGTAGATGTATGAACTATTATGGGTATTGACAGAAGAGAGATTAAGCAGATTAGGGTTTGAAGTGGAAGTGATAGTGTTGAGATTTTCTAACCCATCATATGCAATCATCCTGACCTTATCCTTTCGAGAAAACCCCATGGTACGTGGTAAAAAGAGAGAATGAAGGAAGAGAGACGAAGAACATATTGAGAGTTGATCGATAGAGCAGAGTTGTTAGTTTTATGTGTGCAGCCTTCGTTAGATGGATCATGTTGATAAGAAATATGGAGAAGAAAGAAACTATATCAAAAAGAATTTGTACCTAGAGTAAGTTAAAACTATATCAAAAAGAATTTGTACCTAGAGTAAGTTAAAATTAATGATTTTTCTTTTCTATGTTTGAAGTAAAGGTAACTGAACCAACGAACAAATAAACCATCTATGAATTGCGTAATATCACCATTGTGAAAGATAAACCATCTGTGTCCTGTGAAAGTTATACGTGATTTATTCATCTGATCGTTGCAAGTCTCAGAACATTAATATTATGCATAAGTTATTATTATATATATACACTCATATTATGCATTTATTCAATTTTGTGGCCAACCACCTCCAATGATATAAAAAGAAATTAGTATTCCCGCAAGTAAAGCAAAAACCATTGGTAATATATTTAAAAAAAATTGAAAAACTAATAATCACCTCATGTTCATTTAACGGTATATAACTAATTTTCCCTCCTTCTTACACATATAATAGAACTTTGAAATCTACTGGCATTTAACAATAATTGTTATATTAAAAAAAACATTTACAAAAAAAATATGCAGAATGGATGGAACGATTCAAGGAGGATGAAAAGTTTTTCTTTGTTCGGAATCATGTCTCTCTTTATGGCAATGGTCATCTGTGTGGAAGCCAATAAAAGCAGCATCCCAAGTCGAAAAACCGAAGAAATTCACCGTGGAAGCAAGTTGATGATAACAAAGACAGCGGTGAGTGTAATATGTTCCTCCACCGATTACAAACAAGAATGCATAGAGACTCTGGAGACTGTGAGGTCCCCGGATCCTCGCAATCTGATTAGAGCTGGCTTTGATCTGGCAATCATATCGATTCGTACTGGAATAAATAAGGGGATGATTGATGTAAAGAGCAGGGCAGACGCAGATGTTCAAACAAGAGACGCACTTAATAGTTGTCGAGAGCTTATGGATTTTGCAATTGATGATCTTCTAAAAACGAGGGACACATTCAAAGGGTTTTTGTTCACCAGATTATCAGATTTCATTGACGATCTTCTAGTGTGGCTAAGTGGTTCAGTCACATACCAACAAACGTGCATCGACGGATTTGAAGGGATTGATAGCGTAGCAGCTGAGATTATGGAAATGGTCATGAGGAAGGGGCAGCATCTCACTAGCAATGGTTTAGCGATTGCCTCAAATCTCGGTGCTTTGTTGAAGACTTTTCGTATTCCGATTCCTATTCTCAGGGTACTTTCTTCCAAATCTAGCAAATCACATTTCTTATCTTAATGATTTTAAGCTAAGTTTTAGATTTTATAACTAACAGATTAGTAATGTATTTTTTATATATTAGATTCCATAATTTCTGTTGAGTTTGTATTTTTTACTTGCTTTTTGAAAAAAAATATGTTGTCCTTCGAACGTATAATACACACCGGACTTGAATTCTCCAACAGCCAGGAAGGGATGGACTCGGCATTTTTGGTTCGGATTCTCCACAAGAACGGCCATTGGATTCTCCGGATGATTCTCCTCAAATGGGAGATTCATCCGATAATCAACAATCTCCTCAAATGGGAGATTCTTCTGAGAATCAACAGTTGGATTCTTCCATGAATTCTCCTCCTCAAAATTTGAAAAGTTCCAAGAAACAACCGTTGGATTCTTCTGAGAACCAACTGCTGGATTCTTCCGAGAACCAACCGCTGGATTCTTCTGAAAACAAACCGCTGGATTCTTCCAAGAATTCTCCTCAAAATTTAAACCCTTCCAAGAATCAGCAACTAGATCTTTCTGAGAGTAGAGCTTCAGATTCTTACAGTACCCAGCCGTCGGATTCTTCCAGAAACCAACCTCTAGATTCTTCGGAGAATACTCCTCAAAAGTTAGATTCTTCAGAAAGCCGACCGTTGGATTCTCTTCGAAAAGTAAATCCGCTCCGAGCATTGAATCCTTTTGGAAAATTGGAGGACAGACACTTATCAGAGGAAACAGGGTTCCCAAGGTGGATAACAACGCATTCCCGGAGGCTTCTTGTAGAACACGGAAGAAGAAGTGCAAACGTAGTGGTGGCAAAGGACGGGAGTGGTAAGTGCCAGACAATCGAACAAGCATTAGCAATGGTACCAATGAAGAACCGAAGGAAGTTCGTGATTTACATAAAACAAGGTGTCTACAACGAAAAGATTGAGGTAACAAAGAAAATGAAAAATGTCATGTTCATTGGAGATGGGCCGACAAAAACCATCATCACCGGAAATGTCGCCTTTTTGCCCGATCGCATCGGCACCTACCGCACTTCCACAGTCGGTAAATTCATATACAACATTCGTTTTTTCGTCATCAATTTTATACAATATTTTTTTTGAGTTTGTTTTTTCTTTAGTTTACATAAAAATTATATCCCCTCTGTTTTTAATAGATGACATTTTAGAAGTAGGCACATGACTTAAGAAAATATGCGTTTTTTTACATTTTCTAAACAAAAACATCATCAATTATTTATTTAACCACAGTATAACCAATGATAAAGTTTACTGAATAGTATAATTGGTCATATAGCATAAATTTTAAATAAATTTCACATCGAAAATTGAAAACATAATCTAATTTGAAACAAAAAATTCTTTAAAATATCAAGTATTTTAAAACGGAGGGAATATAATTTACGTAATATTAAGCTAACCTTGAAGATTCATAAATAATTCATAAGCTTATGTATCGCGTTATTTAAGTTATTGTTGATGTAAATGTGTTAATGTTTTTCTTCGGTGTTTGAAGCGATAAATGGTGACTATTTCATGGCGAAGGACATAGGGTTCGAGAACACGGCCGGAGCAGCACGCCATCAAGCAGTTGCACTCCGAGTTTCAGCCGATTTTGCTGTGTTCTTCAACTGTCGTATGGATGGTTACCAAGACACACTTTACGTCCATACACACCGTCAATTCTATCGTGACTGCAGCATCTCAGGCACCATTGATTTCGTCTTCGGTGATGCCAAAGCCGTTTTCCAAAACTGTGAATTTGTCATCCGCCGTCCCATGGATAACCAGCAGTGTATCGTTACAGCCCAAGGACGGAAAGACCGGCGTGAGACGACGGGGATCGTCATCCACAATAGCCGTATAACTGGTGATGAAACATATCTTCCCGTCAAAGACAAGTAACCATAATAATTTATACAAAACTTTAAAACCGTTACCAGCCTTATATCACTAGTGTTATTTATATGGACCTATCTACAGGAACAGAGCGTTTTTGGGACGACCTTGGAAGGAATATTCAAGGACAATCATAATGAACACAATAATCGATGATGTGATAGACCCAGAAGGTTGGTTGAAGTGCAACGAGACTTTCGCTCTCAACACGTTGTTCTACTCCGAGTATCAAAACAGAGGCCGTGGTTCAGATCAGGCCAGCCGGGTCAAATGGAGGGGTATTCAACAAATCTCCGATAGGCAAGCGAGAGGATTCGCTCCGGGGGATTTCTTACGTGGCAACGCATGGATTCCAAAGAGACGCATTCCTTACAACGCTTATTGAAAACTTGTCTTTTTCTTCTTTTTTTGCTAAACATGAAAGCATGTCTCTTTATAGTTCCATCTTCTTTTTCAAGGAAATACTCTTTGTGTATGTAAATCTGGAGAGATATAAGATTTGTATATAGATTATTTTGTATTAGGGTTTAGTCCGTCCTACGGTGTGTTATTAATTGAAAGAATTACATAATATACTATCAGTTTTACTGAATGTTTCAAAATGATTAGTTTACATTAAATTAAAAGTAATCTCTATTTTCAATATGGACAATTTGCTGTTTTGATTTCCAGTAAAATATACAATTATAATACAAAAAATTACAATTATACAATACAAATGACAACTATACATTTCTACATATTATATATTTAGGGTAACAGTGATATTTTTGAAATAATGCTTATTATATCTCTATCATGCTTTTTCCAGCATATTTTTGATTTTTTGTTGAAAACTTGAAATGCCGATAAATACCCACATAATATAATTTATTTCATTTTTATACAGTTTATCAAGTGGAACGTTACCTCTGATCACCTCTTATCCAACCACTTTGTTAAGCACTCCTAGCTTCGCCACATCCTCCTCCAATAGATAGAGGTTATATTTTAGCTTCTGATTGTTTTCTATTTTGTTATATTATAGTATTTTCTTGATGTCTATTAATTCTTCTCTTTCAACCCTTAATTTTTATTATGTATGATATAATTTTTTTAAATTGTTTTCCTCCAATTATAGAATATACATACTATCCTTAAAAATTTTGCAATGTACAAAAAGATATTTCTTTATTTTAAAAGTGTAATATATTGGAAGTTTAAAAAGAGTATTACAGTCTAAATAATGAATGCCAAAGGAATATTTTCAACAAATAAGATATTTTAATTATTAAGTGTAACATATCTGAGTGTTGAAAATGAGCATTATAATATTAGATATTGAATGCGAAAAAGATATTTTCAAACTCAAGTAATATTATATTTTACAGTGGAATTAAATATGGTGTTATCAACATACACATAACTACTGATCTGGTTACGTAGGATCAGGGCCGGCTAATTAGAGGAGACACAAATGGTGCTACTGCCCTGGGTCCAAGACCAAGTCTGTGATATAATTTTAAAGTTCATTGATGGGTACAAACGCGTCTGTGATTCAAACTCGGCATTGTGTTGGAACGATGTAGCCAATATCTAACACCTCAATCCATGTCGAGATGGAGAACGGTAGCGATCCATCTACCAGCTCCACCTGAAAATTTTGGTATTTTAGCCTAACTAATCATTTGTGTCTTTGTATTAAGATTTGTGAAGTTTAAGCTCTTTCGAATTGTTTTTAATATAAAAACAGGTTTTCGAAAAAAAATCAGATATCAGAATTTTTGGAGCTATTTGTGAACCGATCCATTTCATCCCATAACTAATTATCTGATCTGATTATATCAGTAGCCATTCAGATATCCAGTGCCCAGGATATCCAGTTTTTTTTTTAGATTTTTGATCAGATATCCAATTCGATCCGTAAAAATAAAAATAAAAATTTCCAAAATAATATAAAATAATAAAACTTATATACTTTCAAAAATTATGATAAGTAATTTAATTAATAAAATACAGTAAAAATTCTATACAATACAATATTTATATAAATTAGATATATAATTGTTTAAATATATATGTACATATAACGAATCAGATCGGATATTCAGTCCTAAAAAATATTAGTATTTTTGATTTATTTTTATCTTACGGATATTGCATATTAATATTCAGATTTTTTGTTCAAATCGGAACGCATAACAAGTCAAATAAAAGTTTATTGATATTTTGTGGAGCCCTATTAAATATAGTCTTAGCTCTCCAGGAGTTAAACATTTCTTATTGGTTTTTGGTTTTTTGTTGTAAGTTCCAAGCAGTGTTTTTGAAACCGGATCGATCCAGTAGTTCGACTGGATTCAATCATGAACCTTGTATATAGTCGGGTTGCGTCTAATAAGTGGTTCTACCATGAACCGATCACATAGTCAGATTGGATCTCATAATTATTAAACCACTAAAACTATCAAAAATCTATAAATCATCCATATGAGCATAAAACTAGTTTATATGTATAATGTTTTATGTTTAAATGTTATTTATATTTTAATTATGTATTGTATTTGTGAATATCACTTTTAAATTTATATAATAAAATATATTAAAACATATTATTGCACCATATTTGACCTAGTCAAATCATATTAAACTGTAACCAAAAAAAATTTGGTTCAGCTTCCAGTCCGGTTTTAAAAACACTGGTTTCATTGTTTTAACATCGGACCGGCTAGCGAACCGTAAATATTTTGGATCATGGGTTATTATGATTCGAACCAGGTTTGATAGGGTTTTATTGGATTAAACTGAGTTTAATGATATTTTGTAAATAATATGCATATTCATACAAAGATAAATTATATCAAATAAAACGTTTAAATAGGCATAATATTTTAAAAAAGTTTTAAAATATAATAAAATAATTTAGTAGTTAAAATCTAAAGTCAATATGAAAAACACATTTAAACTTTAATCAAATATCCTGTCACTTTAAATCTTCATCACCTTTAAAAAATATATATATACACATTATTTAAATAAGCGATCATGAGATACAATTTAAACAAAGTGAGAAGTAGACCCATATTATTGTCGGTTCATACTTCAACTCGGTCTCGGTCTGATCGCTGGTCCGGTTTGGATTTTGAAAACACTGACTGGTTCCAAATCTAAATAATATCATTTTTTCTGGATTAAAGCATTTATGGCTTCAAGTATCAACCGTTTATAGTTTTATGCCAATTTTGACTTGAATTTATTTTTTCGACTATTTTACGATGTGTTTCTATATTCAATATATTCCATCCGTTTCTTATTGTAACTAGTTTTAGGAAAATTTTCTTGTATCAAAATATAAGTAATTTACACACATTTATGTATTTTTTTACATTTATTAGATATAAGGTAGCCAATTAAAATAATACATACTTTTAATAATTGGTTGAACTTAGAGAATTCGCACTAGATACCTGTGAAACTAAACTTAATTAGGTATATGGATAATCACTATTTGACATTTCATAATCCCACAGATGCCCCTAGTCCTAAATTATCGAAGTATCGTTTTTTTTTTCAATTAAGGTCCCAACCATGGAACAGCAATCGCCATTCTTCTACTTCTTTCCCTGCGTTTTGTTGGTAAATACAATATGATGATGATAAAGTAAGAAGAGGATGATGAGCTTCTCAGGTGTGTTAGTTTACAAGGTAAGATTGTCGGAGATGGCGGAGGTTGCTTTCAATCTCGAGCAGTTAGAGGCGATGATGGGTAATATTCAAAAAGATGGTTTAGCTCATCTCGCGACGGATACTGTTCATCACCAGCGGAGCTTTAGCCGTGGCTTGATAATATGCTCGCAGAGCTTAACCCACCGGCGACATCTGGATCTAATGGGTTCAATCCGATTTTCCTTCCGCAGAGATTAATAACTCGCCGGTAATGACAACAACCGTTAGTGAGTCAACTCGGCCGGGATGATTCTTCGTCGACTCGCAGGACAATGGTGTACGTCTAGTTCACGTGCTTATGCCTTGTGCTGAAGCCATACAAAACAGCAACTTGACTCTAGCAGAAGCTCTGGTTAGGCAGATTGGGTTTTTAGATGTCTACTGTGTCTATCGTTTCTCTCTGCCTCAGACTCAAATCATCCATTCTTACGATATTCTCAGGAGAGTTAATTTGGCAAATCACACTCATTAAATAACCAATTCTGCAAATACTTTCAAAAACTGCATACTTCTGCAATTACCTACTGTTATTTGTATATACTATATACACCTAAATGACCCTTGAACTTATTAGTTAAATATTTACAACTTTGTTGATAATAGTTTTATGAAAAAATTGGCAAATTGGGCAAATCGCAAGTTTGAAATTAGGGGAATGGGCGACCTCAAGTTTAAATTAGGGGAATGGGCAAATCGTCTTCTCCAGACTTGTGAATTATCGGAAGAAGGTGCGCGTGATTCTTGATATTACGACCGTGCCATTACGCATTTTCCTTTTATAAATAATTAAAAGAATGGGCCTTTATAATTTGCCAATTTTTTACTCGCGATTAGGGGAAAAGTTTTGAAATTTTTAAAAATTGAGGTCGTCTTCTGGTTTGACCAGATTTACCTCTAACCTCTAAACAGCTGCAATTGAAAAGCAGACATCAAGAGAGCCTCGACTGTACCCAGATTTGAAACACAATTGAAAACCAAACTTCGGAGACACGAATAAAAGGAGACTGCGAGCAGATACGACAAAGGCCCACGACTTTCTCCAGACTCCAGTAGAGATGGTATCCCCGTCCAGCGTAACGCCGTCGAGGAGAGTGACTCGTAGTCAATCCGCCAGTGATAGAGAACCAAATCCAAAGAAAACTTGCCGAGTAGGCAAAACTGCGCCTCGTTACGCAGGTATATCCTTGAGCTAAGCTTCTCTTTGAATTTATTATGTAACTGTTCTCAAAATTAAAGCGTTGGGCATTCGGCTTGAATTGGTTATTGTATTTCAGAGATGAGCATGGATTCCCAACAAGAGGAACCTGCAATCACCGAACAAGACGAAGTTGCATCAACCGAACAAGATCCAGGTGCATCGGACGCGCCAGAATTTATTGGGAGCACGCTTGCTTTCCCGGAAAGACTGTTCGCACGTAATTGCTATCCTGGCAAACCTCGACTGAACATCTATTCAAAGGCGAGTATCATAGGATCGTTAGTGAAGTTGCTTAGAGGCTCCCCTGAATTGAAACTATTGTTAGAAAGTCAGTTTGGAGCTCTGTTCCACTTACCTGTATCGCGGTGCTCAAACTCTGCGAAACTTGTACATTCTCTCCTCAGCCGTCAGCTGGTTACGTACCGGTTATATGAGCTCTGGTTCTTGTTTGCAGACAAGCCACTGCGTTTTGCTCTGCGTGAGTTCGGAGACATCACGGGTCTTAAATGCGAGCCGGAAAGGGAAAATGTAGGCAACGTTTCAGATTACAGCGATGCCACACCTGGCCGTATGTGGAAAGAGTTGTTTGGAACTGACGATGAAGACGTGACTGTGGCAGATGTTCTTCGGATGCTTGGGCAGGCGAGTCTTCCTGCGTGGAAGCGGTTGCCACTAGCTCTCATTGCGCTTGTAGATGGTCTCCTGGTTTGTGGACACAAACTACTTCGTTTGACGCCTTCTTACGTCGAGATGCTGGAAGACACGCAATCATTTCTTCAGTATCCATGGGGGAGAGAGGCATTCGTCAGTACTCTCTCTAGATTGACACCACCTCAACCTTCTGATCCTTCAAAAATGGATAAATCCCTGTCGGTCATGCGCCTTCGTTTGAAACAGCAGTCAACAGCTTGTTATGGGTTCCCTCTGGCGCTGCAACTTTTTGCTTTTAAAGTTATCCCCTCATTGCTTGACAAAATTCCTGAACCTGATAAAATGACTACTTTCTTGGAAGAACCTGAAGGATGCGACTCAACAAATCCACTTTTGAATTTTGAAGACATACTTCTCGTGGAAACCCAAACTGAGGTACAATACTGTTGTCTATCGTATTTGCATAACATGAGTGATGACGCTCAAACGTTGTGTACTTATGAATGTTTGTGTTCTTTGTTTGAGGTTATTGTTACGTATTCAATCCCAGATGAAGGTGGGGATCCAAAGTGGAAGAAACAAGTAGTCGATCCCCGAATAGATAACTTAGTTCGTAAGATGCGGGAAGGGCACGAATTCAAAGCAACAGACTTTAGGGGAGGTGATTCATCCCTTGCACCTCTGAAGCCAGCCGAAAAGTGTGAAGGTGGTTGTGTCCCAAAAAAGTGTCCCAAACCGTCTAGGCGGTTTGGGAAAGACTCTGATGAAGCTGGATGTTCGACTCAAGCGCCTCAGCGTCCTATTCGACTTCGTCGTGGTATTCATAAACAGGCTGAACCGGGGAACTTATCAGATAAGGAGCAAGAGCTGAAAGAGTGGATTCGAGTTGAACTGAAAACCCAGTTGGGTGAATTGCGGAACGACATTTTTGACTGGTTGCATCATGTTGTTAGGGGAGGCTCGTTCACTGTTCCGCAAACCACAACAGACAACAGGGACAACAGTAATGCTGGCCCTGCCGGGATGGAAGTTCCAAAGAAGCGACATTCGTACAGTGGTGATGGTAAAGTTGAAGGTGAAATATGTGGGTCTTATAGTAAGAAACACAAGAAGAACAAAGGCGATGGGCTAAGCGACAATGAGACGATGAGAATGCATGATGATAATCATGCCGGTGGTCGTACGCCAAATGATCGCTTCTGGGAAAAGGTAATCAATCTGCTCGTACACTTGTAATGATAAACAAATGTAAGGAACCCTGTCAAACTCTTTTGCTTTTAAAATCAATGTGTAGGTAGATTCAATGGCGGGCGAAGGCCCGTCTTTCTCGAAGCCGGCAAACATTCCAGAAGTCGATGTGTCAACGCCGTTTGGTCAGGTATTCAGGTTACTAGTTCAGGTATTCAGGTTATTTTATGTGGTGTACAGGTATACAGATTTATTGGTCAGGTATTGAGGTTAGTTAAGGTATTCAAGTTAATTTATGAGGTGTTCAGCTCCAATAATCAGGTATACAGATCTGTTTGGTCAGGTATTCAGGTTGAATTGATGAGGTGTTTAGTTTAAGTAGTCAGGTATACAGATTTGGTTTGTCAAGTTTTCATGTGAGTTTCTGAGGTATTAATCTTTGTTAGTTAGGTAGGTGTTCAGCTTATTTTGGCAGGTGTACATATTAGTTTGATTAGGTGTTCAGGTTCAGGTGTTCAGTCTAGTTTGTCAGGTATACACCCAAGTTGTTATGTGTACAGATTTACATTTAAACTACATCAGAGACTAAATAGTTGAATGAGCTATATCTGAACGTTGTCAGGGCGAGGGGGAAGATGAGACTCCAATTTCAGGGCTAAATTTGTTAGCAGAAGAGGTGGAAAAGGGGACACGGTGTGAAAATGAGTATAAAGATCCCCAGGAGAACACTTGTAGAGTTCTGTCCGTTTGGGCTCATCCTAGATCTTACGTCCTTCCGCCGGAGGTGCGATTGTAATGTTCTTTATAGCATATGTCCATCCGTGATTTTGAAATGGTTTATATCATGACATTGCAGGATGTTACCGAGGAACAAGCTGGTAAAGCGTCACCGACAAATTCTGAAGATTACAAGACACCACCAGAGGATGATCCGATGACTGAATCTCGCACATCAGACGTTCGGATGACAAAGCGGAGTCGATATCTTACTAGGTCATCAAAATGTATTCGAATTAGCTCAACAAAAAAAGATGACCTCCAGACGAAGCGTATTCCGAGACGTTCTATAAAGATTGGAGGAGTGTACACCCCAGACAAGAGATTGAAGACTCTTTTCCAAAGTTGCAAGAAACCCAAATATACTCCCTTAGCAGAGTTGGAGAAAGCGAAGTTTCAAGAGTTCCAAAATATTCTCCGCGAAAAACCGGAACAGTAAGTTGTTTGAATATACTGTCTAAATTTCTTGGACGGACTGCAAATGTTTAATATTGACTTTTTGTTTGTTTTCATATCGCAGGGAATTCGAAATTGTTATTGGGATCCATGTCTCAAATCAGTTCTTCCTGTCGTTGGCGAGGCCAACAAATTGGGTCACTACCGAGGTAATACATCTGAACTTAATCCCTTTTATTGAAGTTACAACTCGGATTTCCACCGATTTAATGTTGGGAGTTCTAATGGTTTGTAAATATTGTTCAGCATATTTCTGTGCTAATTAGTATGCTAGTAAGGCGACATGGAAGCAATTATCTGATTCGGAGGTGCCGATTTGTAGACTACTTCAGTATTGCGGGCATCATATCAAAGTTCGCAGAGTTCGAGAAGGCCTCAGATAAATTGGGATTCAAGTGGGGAGGGCTTGTGAGTTTCTGTTTCACCGGAAAAACGCCGCGTCGGAATGAGAAGAAGGCGTTGGTTGATGTGGACAGGGTGTACGCCCCAATGATGTGGGGAAAAGATCATTGGGTTGGTCTTGTGATCAACTTGACATCCAGACAAGTTGAGATTTTGGACTGCAACATTCCCCATAATCCGTCCGATAATGAGGTGAACAGGCACATGGCTTATCTCCTACGCGCATTGCCTCATGTCTTAGCTGCGTTTTTGCCTCCTACCGATAGTAGTCATCCTGAAGAATACGAAGCATTTTCATGGGTGCGTCCAGACAATATTTACTTCAACGAAAGGTCTGGCGACTGTGGACCATGCGCGGTTAAATTTCTGGAAATGCATGCAGCGGGATACTCCTATGAGGATATGGGGCAGATCGATGACAATAAGGTGGACAAATTCCGTCAGAAATACGCTTTGGACACCTATGAAGAATTTATTGGAAACCCAAAAGTTCAAAACGATGGTTAAACATTGTTTTTTCTTCTATCTTTATTTCAAACATGTTTCTTATGTAACTTGTGCCTGACCTGTTACACTTGTATCTTGGCTTGCAACTTGAAGATTTCAGACTTGAAAATGCACTTGTTTCTCTGATAAGGGTTTAGGGTTTAGGGTTTAGGGTTTAGGGTTTAGGGTTTAGGGTTTAGGGTTTAGGGTTTAGAGTTAAGGGTTTACGCAAGATATATTTGAGTATAATAACCATGCAAGATCTGACCATAGTGTGTTAGTTATTTGTTTCAAATGAAAACAATTTCAGAAGTAGTTGGTGTTTTTACTGTTTCATTTAATAAATATTAGTGTAAAATTTAAAAATTGGTTGCAATAACTATTTCTGAGTGTGTTAGGTACAAAATGTGGGAGGGACAATAACTTTCCTATTAACTCATAAGCCTCCTCCCTCGTTGATTTCTTTATATATAGTGGTATACGCGGTCTTAGACCTATTCAATGCTTTTGTTAAACATATCCAACAAAAACTCGATAGTATGGCATCTCTAAACATCCCTAATCTTCCAGACGAAATTCTGTGCAAAATAATCGGGATGGTCGGAGAGGATTCATTTTACTATCTTGGTGGTTTTTTGCGGGCTGGAAAACGCGGTTATGCGCTTGTCCACGAACCCTCCGTCCTAAGGATGTGTGATGTTACGCCAATGGTGACCTTTGTAACATGTCAAATCTGTACTGGAGGTCAGTTCCGGGAGTTTTTAATCAAGTGCGTAAGAGCTGGCAACACAAACGCCATCTACTATGAAGGGCTTTATGCAGCACTGATCTTAGGAGTTGAGGAGAGTATTAGAATATTGCAACCAAACATCCCAAATCATGGTTTATCAACCTTAGCAGTCGGCATTTTCAACGTATGTATTGGCAATGACAAGGAAGCCAGTAAACTGTTTCAGCTGTTCGCAGCTAATCACTATGAGCTCCGGTCGGATGCGATAGTTGAAATGGGAGCTGATCTAGAGTGGCGTTTGATATCATTTGGAGCGCCTTACATGAACACATATGGTGCAAGTTTCAAATTTCCGGATGATAAGGTAATCAAGTCACCAAGGTGCCTTTATGGCCATGATTACACAGTCGATTTTGAAGCTGATTGTAAAAACTGCAGGCTGTTTTGGATATGCTGCAACATTTCTCACATTCTGTAGGAGTCTATTAAGTTTTCCTCATTGTTCTAAAGTTCTATTATTCAATGTTATCAATTGCTATCTTTTAGTAGTTGAACCGGATTATGTTTAACCGGATTATGTTAGACCGGATTATGTTTAACCGGATTATGTCAATGTGGTTTGTTTTCTGTGTCAATGTGGTTTGTTATCTATTTCTATGTCAATGTGGTTTGTTTTCTATATTATTCGTATATCTTAAGTATTCGTATACCTTAAGTATTCGGACACCGTTATTACGCGTATACCTTAAGTATTCGTATACCTCAAGTATTCGTATTACCGTATACCTTAAGTATTCGTATACCTCAAGTATTCGTATACCTCATGTATTCGTATACCTAAAGTATTCGTATACCGTAAGTATTCATATACCTTAAGTATACCTTAAGTATTGGTATACCGTAAGTATTCATATACCTCAAGTATTCGTATACCGTAAGTATTCATATACCTCATGTATTCGTATACCTCAAGTATTCGTATACTGTAAGTATTCGTATACCTCAAGTTTTCCTATACCGTAAGTATACCACTAATATACGTATTTAGTTCGTATACCTTTGACTGATGGTATTCGTATTTAGTTCGTATACCTTTGACTGATGGTATTCGTATTTAGTTCGTATACCTTAAGTATTCGTTTATAGGTCGTATTATCCGTATACCTTGTATGTATTCGTATATCTTCACATTCGCAGACTAATGTTGTTGAGTTTAAAATTAGGAAGTAACCGGAAAAATTTTAAATAATCCCTAAGGAATAATATTTAACATTAATATTAATTAAAAATTTTTATAATATTACATAAAAAAAAGAAAAAAAAAATTACAGAAATAAAAAGAAAACAAGCGGGGTTCCTAGTCGGAGGTGGTTGAGTCGGAGCCGTCTGGGTAGTTGTCCATGCGGAACTGCCCTGAACCGAGTGTATCGTCGCTCTGGTCCGAAGCTTCCGCATCGACGTCCTCATCCTCATCGACGTCGTCTTCGCGGGGAGGTCCTTCGCCCTCATCCGCCGCGAACTCCTCGCGGTCATAGCCATAACCCTCATCCTCCGGGTCATGGTTCGCCGCCTTGCGAGCACGTTTGCTCGCGCGTTGAGCGGCGCTCCTGCGGCGGCGTTTGCGAGGGCTGGGAGGAGGAGTTTCCTCTTCCTTCAAGGCGTCCTCCACTTCCTCTGCCTCATCGAAGAGGGCTTCGAGAGTGGGGAACACCTCGGTTTCGAGACCATCTCTGATCTCCTCCTTTAAGCCATTCTTGGCTATCTGTATCAACTCCTCCTCTGTCCGTTGACGGATGATAGGAAGGGTGTAGAAGAACCGCTTGTATTTTCTGACGGACAAATTGCCTTGGGTTGTATCTTGAACCATATTTGGAAACGGAAAAGCAAAAGGAATGAAGAAGAAATGAAGAAGAAAGATAGTAAATGTAACAGAGGTGAAGAGTTGTATATATATTACCAAAAAAATTAATTATTGGGTAACACACGCGGCGTTCCATTGCGACTCTTCGGTGGAAAGAAGGTTAGAGGCGAAATAAATTTTATTAATTAAATGTAATGAAATCTCTTGAGTATCTTTATAATCTGACTGATTAGACCAGAGTCTTGAGAGTCTTAATGAAAGTAGGAAACGAAGAGAGAGATAACCATAAGTGTACGCGTGCTCGTACACCAACGAAGAGAGAGAGATAACAATACCTTAAGTTCATTCATTAATTAGTATAAATATGGATAAAGATGATGTCTTCTCCATGTCAGAAGGTAGTAATTTCAAACTACAACATTATGAAGCCTACGTAACCGAGGGGGTATAATGATGACTTTCGTACACCTCAAAAGAGGGATGAGTAAATACATTACATTTTCACCAATATAGTTGTTTGGCATTTAATACAATTTAGTAGTGTAATTCATATTGCTGTTTTAGAAAATTCGAAGATATCTTGTTGGAAAATTCAATTATTAATTCAAGGGTATCTTAATTCAAAGATAAAAAGATCAAATTTGATAGGTCCATTATTGGAGATGGATATGCCCATTATGACGACCAAACAGCTCAAATTTGAAAGATAATTAGAACATCAAAGATACCACATCACAATGACATTGTAGAAGCATACTTCGGATTACATAGTAGAATAGTACTTCAAAGAAATCCATAAAATTACATAACACAAGGCTACTTAAGATCTGATAAATGCTAAGATCAGCGACCCGCCATAATTAACTGCTTAAGCTCTTTGATCTCCTCACGCATTTGCTCAAGTTCAAATTGCAGCTCACGGCGGAGCGACACCTCCTGAGCATACTGAATTTTCAAGCAATCCAACTCTTCCTCAATGGCGGTAAGGCAGTTATGTCGGATGTGCAAACCATCGTTCTACAAGGAATATATAAATTAGATTCCTTGCGCGTAAAAGAAAGCATCGTTGTAGAAGGGAACTCCAAAATTACCTTAAAATCTTTGCATAGGTGGAAGTTTCGTCCTCCCTCATCAGTTTCCACTGTGATAGCTCCACGGCAGAAACACTTCTTTGGAATTTTGAACGTGGCATCCACTGAATTGAAAAGATAATCATACTCCCTTTTTTTATGCTTCATATCTTCATAGTAAGGATCCGTCATTTTTTGTGGTACGGGTGAGTGTTGTGAAGAGAGATTGTTTAGTGTTGTGAAGATAGATTATTGAGTGTTGTCAATAATTATTGAGTGTTGTCAATTGTACTTAAATAGGGTGACATAGTAACGGCTATATTTTATTCCAACGGCTATATTTGTGCTACAACGGCTATATTAATTGAACAACGGCCATATTGAGTTTTATTACAATACCATAACAAAATAAACATTGCAAATAACCACATCAAAGAGTTGATAACACATTACACATGAAACATAACTCATCCGATTTATTACATTATAAAATATAGATCTACTTGAATATGATCACCAAACCAAGTAAAACTAATATAATAAACATTCCACCAACAAAGTATTCAAAGCCATTAGTAAACCTTGATCTCTGTTCAGTTAACTCACACACTAACTTCTCTAAGCTAACCAGCTTCTGCTCAGTCTCATTCTGGCTCTCCTTAAACTGGTTAAGTTGTGGGTCATAGTCATTCAAGAAGGTTAGATAATCTACCTTTTCAGCCAATTGAAGTGTGTGAGTATCCCTAGCTCTCATCTCCTCCATTACCGCCTCATCCCACCATTTATGAACATGACATTCTCCATCATTAACGTTATCACACGTATAGTATCTTCTACCAGGATCATTTACAGTGCGAGATGTTGCTAGCTTAGGCCGACCACCACAGTAGCATGTCTGCGGGAATCCAAATTCAACCTCAGGTTGCGGAGGGTACTGAATCGTCGCAGCATAATTGTAATCTAGCTCAGCCTGGTCCCGACGAATAAGATCTTCAACCTCACGATCATCTGTGTCGCTGGAGTAATTCCCACCAAAGTCTGATTCGGAAGGCTGTGTATAGCTATACTGTCCCATCTTTAGTGTAAAAATGAGAGAAAAGAGAGAACAAAAGAAAAAGTGAAATATAGACGAGTGGATGGAGAACAAGCAGTCATACTTAAATAGACTTAGGTTGTAACGGCTATATTATTATTGAACCACATTACAACGGCTACAACGGCTACATTGTATTTACATGTCTTTCTAACGGCTATATTTGCTTCACTGATTCGTACACCTCAACGTATAAACAATTAACATCAAATTATGTTAGGTATACGATGTAATGACGTTGTACACCTCAAGCTACAACGGCTACATTGTATTTAAATGTCTTTCTAATGGCTAGATTGGCTACACAGAACTCGTACACCTCAACTTATAAACAATTAACATCAAATCATGTTAGGTATACGATGTAGAAGAGTTGTACACCGCAAGTTATAAACATGAACACCATATTAAGGAGGAAACATCAAATCAAGATCTCATAAGGAAACACATAAACACCAAAAAATTCTAGATGTGTTATGAGGAAACACCTTGTATTCCCAAAAAACAAGAACTCTCTTGTCAACAATACATAAAATTTCCTCAAGATATAACCCATCATGGTAGCGGTTCTTTACAAGACTTTTTGTTGTGACCTGAGGTATGACATCGGCTACATGTGTTTTGTTTCTTCTTCTTCGGCCCCTCCTGTAAAAAACATAACAGACTTTATTCAGCAAATATCCAATATCCATTACCATATACAGAGGATATTAGGACGCACCGGTATTTCTCCTGCACCTCGTTTACGCTTGGTCGGTGGACGTCCTGGTGGTCTCTTCGTCTTTGGTGGTAACATGATTAGTTCACTAACCTCCGGAGGAATGAAAATATCGTTCGGATCTGGAACCGGGAGTGTAACACCCTTTGTTGTTTCATTCCATGTCTTTTTTAGATAGGCGTCTGCAACAAACTCTGAGTGCTGCAAGTCCCGAAACATAGCCGCAGCAATGGCATGTCGACATGGTATTCCAACTTTCTGAAATTCAAGACATGTGCAAGACCTGGTTTCCAAATTAACAGAACTCCCGAAGCCGGTTGTTTTTAGAGTTACCTCAAATTCAAATGCAGACAGAGGCATCACAGCGTACGCTCGTGCGTCTTCTAGATTGTTCTCCATCCACTCGTCAACAGCCGGTGGGATCTCACCACTCATTTTCGATATCTTTCGCTGTCTACTCACAAACCAACGACTAATCATGCGTCTGATGAACTCAAAAAGCGCCATTATCGGGGAATCGCGCGCAGGAACTAGTGCTTTGTTGAGAGACTCAGCTATATTCGAGCTCATTAGATTGTACCGCTCGCCCTCAAAGTGTGACCTTGTCCAATGTCTTGGATCGATCTTCTCAAGATAATCCCAACAACGCTTATCGGTAAGTTTGATCTCCTCGTAAAGTCTCTTAAAGTGGGATACCTTGAATACCTCAGCCGCCCTGCCAACCATTTGCTTTTGATTCCTTTTCTTGAATTTTGCGTCAACGTTTCTCTGAAGGTGTACGAGGCAGCACCCATGGTGTGAAAGAGGATACCACCGATCTTTAGCAACACATATTTGAGATGCTCTATCAGACACAATAGATAAATCGGAGCCATCTTCTACGATCTGTGTCAACTTCTCAAAAAACCAACTCCAAGACTCATTTGTTTCATTGTCTACAACAGCAAACGCTATAGGAAATACCTGAAAATTGGCATCTTGGCCACTTGCAGTTAGTAAACACCCTTTGTATTTCCCAAACATATGAGTACCATCCACCACAACCACCTTCCGTAGATGCTTCCACCCGTCAATGCAAGCTTTCAGCGCCATGAACGCGTACTTAAACCTTGTCTTTCCCTTATCATCTATTTCAGTGTCGATATGAGTAATGGACCCAGGATTTGCATACTTTACAACATAGAAATATTTCGGCAGGAGCTTGTAAGAGGTCTCTTCTGTTCCTTGTGCAGCAACAGTAGCTAACTCTTTGGCTTTCCAACATTTCCAATATGTGGCCGTAAACAAGAACTCTGTCCGGAGCATCTCTGGTAATTCAGATGCGCGCGGTCCGGCTTGGAGCCTTTCATACTTCGATCTCATAAGTGCAGCTATTACTTTCGACGTCGCATGTTTCTTATACTGCGCTTTAACATCAGATGTGCAGACATGCTTCAGTTGCGCCTTCCTCACCTGATATGTCGAAGATTCCCCCAATTGCTTAGCCATAACATAAAATCTGCAGTTTTTATCAATGCATTTCGCTGCGACGTAGTTAAAGGCATGTTTGTGGAACTTGAACCTGAACACCTGCTTTAAGGCATAAATGTGCAAACTGATCTTGAATTCTTGCTTGGATCTGAACAGCTTTCCAACGTACATATCAGCATCTGCTAGAGTGAAGTCAATATCATCGACCGTATAATCGCTAACTGCTTCGTTGTTAGACGAAGGTTCTACATCCTCAAAACCATATAGCTCAACGGCTCTAACGGATTTCATGAGCGATTCGTCATCAGCTTTATCCTTTTCACGACGTCTTCTTGCGTCTTCCTCACGGCTTCGATACTGACGTACCGGTTCGATAAAGTCGTCAGCCTCGTCTTCTCCAATCAGGGTTACATGTGTCTGTCCACCCGAAACAAACTGAGGTCCCGGTTCGACAAAGTCGTCATCCTCAACTTCACCATCCGGAGTTTCATGTCTCTGACCAACCGAAACACACTTAGGTACAGGTTCGACAAAGTCGTCATCCTCGTCTTCTCCATCAGATGTATCATGTCTCTGCCTTGACGCAAAAGAATGCGGGACCTGCTCAACGAAATCATCACTGTCGTCAACTTCCCGAGTATGCATGTTGGACGGCTTTGGAGGAGTCACGATAACCAAAATTTGGGAGCTGCTGTCCACACTTGGGTCCTCTTCTTGATTTACCATCGAATTCCTAGATGAGACTATGTAATCTCTACCCTCATCTACGTAATCTTCAAAATTTGATGGTTGGGTTGCGGTACGCTGTTTGTTTGTGGATGAACCACTGCCTTTGTTTGAAGAAGGATTAGTTCGTCCACTCTTCGCTTTAGTCGCCACCTCACCACGTACACCTCCATATGTTACGTTCGTTCGAGCACCACCACCTACACCTCCATCCTCAGCGTCATCATCGTCCCATTCGCAATTTCGTCCAACAAAATCATGCCATACATTGTAATCATAATCCTCATCGTCGTCATCTTCGCCTTCCCCTAACGCAGGATCTTCAGTCGTGTACACTTTATTCTGAACTTCACAGGCAGTTCCATCCACCTCACGCATCCCATTTGAGGCATAAACTGCTTCAATTTCCGCAACCCGCATCAGAATTATTTCATCTTCGGTCAAACCAGTCTCACCGTCATTAACTTCATTTCGGCTGTGCACATCAGCAGACGTACTCCCAACTTCCACATAGCTGCTGATGGCAACTTCTTTGGACTTCAAAAGATTTCCCATTGGCCTCAGAAAATCCATTTTCCCATCTATTTGCTCTTTGAATGTGACAAATACGTTGATGTACTTGTCCACCTTACGTGCTGAAGTAAACAACTCGAAATCTTTGTCGTTGGAAATTTGAACAGGAGCTTCTCTTTCACCAATAGCACCAGTTCCGTTTTGCCCAATCCAATATGACATCTCAACGACAAAAAACTTTCCAACTAGACCGTATGACATCTCAGTTCCGTTCGCTATCAAGTTTAAAATCCCAGTCACCAGTGTCGTACATAATCCACCGTCCAGAGATTACAACGATGTATGAATCGTGAACACCTACAAAAATAGAAGTTTTTAATTCTTATTAATCAAGGAAGTGCTAAACAGAAGCAATAAAGTTTCGTACAAACAAACACATGAATTCCGAACACGGATCTGTAATTAATGATTTCAGCCATAACTATGGTGTCATAAATGTATGGGTGTACGGCTTAGCAATGATATACCTTCAATGCTAGATACATCAGACCCACCATCCGCCATACTCTTTCCTCTCTCATCATAGCGGATGCAGCTCATGCCTCTGTGTGTTAAATTCGCGGGGTAGTTCTCCCAAATCGTAAACTGAAGTTCCCTTGTTCGGCAGCCGATTTCAGTTTCAGCAAGGAGACAGGCAAAGAGATAGGGTTCGTACGTTTGTGTATTAAATTATTAAATTTAGCCCTATTTTTAATTAAAAAATTAAAGTTAACACACATGTTTCCAAAGTTACCAGTCATTAATGCCTTAGAACCGTTGTTTCCCGCGGAAAAACATAACATATAAGGCCTTCAAGTTTTATGGTCAAATAGCCCAAAAACGAGCCCAAAAACATATTTTCTTCAATAAAAAAAAGATTAAAAAATGGTTGCGTATGTTACACGCCCTTCTGACGCGCGTGTGTCCGCCTTCCTGAGGCAAGTATTGTTGGGCAAAAGCAAGCATAGTCCCACGATTTTCAGCTCAAGATTGTTGGGCAAAAAGGTTATAATTGTCCATGTTTTCTTCTCTCTCCTACTAGATTGCCCAATTGCCTAATATAAACTTGAGGTGGCCCATTTTCCTAATTCAAACTTAAAAGTTGACCATTCTCCTAATTCACCCTTATAGGCAAATCGCAAGTTTGTAATTTGACAGTTAGGCGACCTCAAGTTTAAATTAGCCAAGTAGGCAATTTTTTGCATTTGCCTATGTAAACTTATGTCTAAATATCCTTTGGGACCTTTTTCAGATTCATTATTTACATTTTTGCCATTTTAATTAAAATATATCTAAAATAAAATTTGTCACATCACCTATCTCATTCTTTTTCTCTCTCCTTCTTTTTCACACCACCAACCATCATCTACGAAATCATCTCTCTCTCTCCTTCTTTTCCTCTCATCTTCTTTTTCTCTCTCATTCTTTTCTGCACCACCACCTTTACAGTTAAATTAACTGAAGAAGAAGAAAATGTTTTCTTTAACTGAAGAATAACAAACCATTAGGCCCATGTGCACTCCAAGCCTCTGTTTATGAAATTTATACATATGCAACTCCTAATGATACCTAAATACAATATTTATACACTAAAAATAATTAAAATGAATGCTTAATATCATACAAAATACTATATATTCATTTATAATTATTAAAAGTATAAAAACTAAAAATATTTATTAAATTCTAAAAATTGATTTCTTAAAAGTAATCTAATGGGAAAAATTATCTAGGTTAGATTTTGATTTTATTGAAATTTATTGTAACTGTATTACATATTACATTCTCTTAATTGTTTGGTTTTAAAAAAAAATCTTTCATTATATTTCATTATCTTTTAATTGTTTAAATTACATTTCATTATCTTTTAAATAATTTAGTTTTTAAAAAATCTTTGAATAATACAAGATAATATAAAATGTCTATTTTCTATTAAAACATCTTATATCCATCTAAAATTCTAGTTTTCATGGCTGTGATTTTATTGAAAAAAACTAAACAATTAATAGAAAATGTCTTTTTTCTATTGAAAAGTTATCTAGATTTTATTTCGATTTTATTGATTTTTTTGTTACTGTATTATATATTTCATAATAAAAATATGATATTTTTTTTTAAGAAATCTTTCATTATATTTCATTTAGATGTCTTTAATGTCAATTATTTATTGTTTAATCTTTAATTGTTTAGTTTTTTTAATTGTTTAGTTTCTTATTATAAAAAATATTTAATTGTTTGTTTTTTTATTATAAGATGTATTTCACTTATTTATTTCAACATTTCATTTCTAAACAATCTTAAATTTTATATGAAAAATTATGTTGTCTAAATGAATGTGCTTCACATATATGAAAACACAATCAAACTAATATGTTAATTTATTTTATTGAATTTAATGAAAATATTTTGGTATATCAGCTTTCACAAATGAAATGTTGTTATAAGTTATTGAATAATTGCACTCCCTACCCACCAAACTCACCCTATTTGCATTCCACACACTAAATCCCCCCAATTTTCTTCTCCATATCACTACCATTTCCCCCTCCTCCTATGGCAAATCCCTAATATTCAACTTCTTTTAGGATTTTGAGCAAATTCACTCTAAGTTATTTGATTGTTTTTACCACCTTTTAGTTAATTAGATCATTTATAATAAGATTGACAAAATTTTAGATTATAATACCAATAGGTTATTAGCAAAATATTTAAATTTATATAGAATAAAATGTGAGTTCTAAATAATTAACGTATAATTGTTTTGGAGAGCACTGTACTCTCGTTGTATTCGTAGATGTATTTAAATTTTATACTTAATATGTATTTAAACTCTCCAATGCCATAAGAGATATAAACAAAAGGTATTCATAGATGTTATGTATTCGTACACCGATGTATTCGTATACCTTAAATATATGTATACTTATGTATTCGTATACCTTAAGTATTCGATGGGTTATGTTGGTATTCATACATTTTATGTATTTGTACACCTTATGTATACTTATGTATATGTACACCTTATGTATTTGTACATCTTAAGTATTAGAAGGGTTATGTTGATATTCGTACATCTTATGTATTCGTACACCTTCTGTATACCTTAGGTATTCGTACACCTTAGGTATTTGTACACCTAAGGTATTCGTACACCTTATGTAAACTTACGTATACGTACACCTTATATATTCGTACACCTTAGATATTCGTATATCTTATGTATACGTATACTTATTTCTTGAGTTATAGTGAATTAGATTGTATTAAACGTTAGGCATATGGTTCCGGATTTACCTAAGGGTTCCAGATTGTTTCGGATTTTGGATTTATCCAATGGTTCTGGATTTACCCAAGGGTTCCGGGTTTAGGATTCAAGGTTTAGAGTTTAGGATTTTAGGTTTAGTGTTTTGTTGATGATTTTTAATATTTAAGATAAATGTAGACAAATTTGTTCTTCCTACCATTTTGACAAAAAATGAAAGATCCATGTAGGTTTCCAAGTTTATTAAATTTACCCAGATTTATGAAAATTACCCATAAATTTATATAATTTTATGAATAATTTATCATTTATTTGGGTAAATTTCATAAATATGAAAGTTTCTTTTATGGGTCAAACTGTATAATTTATTCGGATTCCAGATTTACTCAAGGGAATTTACCCAAGGGTTCCGGGTTTAGGATTCATGGTTTAGAGTTTAGGATTTTAGGTTTAGTGTTTTGTTGATGATTTTAAATATTTAAGATAAGAAGTTTATGCGAGAGAATTTGGTCAAACTCAGGTTGAGTCTTAACTTCTTAAGACATAAAAATCACTAGATACTTGACATGGAGGCACCAAATTATCCTATATTTTTGGACTTATTTTGGGTTCACCCCTAGAGTGAACCTTAAGGTTCACCCCTGGAGTGAACCTTAAGGTTCACCAACCAATATAAATCACTCATTTCACAATTGATATCTTTTAAAAAAGTAAACAAATATTGTCGAGTTATATTACATTTTTAAAATAAAGTATTAAAAAAATAAAAAATAATATATGCAAAAAAAGATTTTTAAAAAGATTTTAATTTCGTCAACAAAACACTAAACCCTAAACTCTAAATCCTAAACCCTTGGATAAATACTAAACCCTAAATAAAAACATTAAACCATAATAGTATTTTTAAGATTTAATGTTTTAGTGTTTAGTGTTTTTGATTTAGAATTTAGGATTATCCAAGTGTTTATGATTTATCCAAGGGTTTAGGGTTAGAATTTAGGGTTTAGGGTTTAGAGTTTAAAATTATTCAAGGGTTTTGGGTTTAGGATTTAGGGTTTAGGTTTTAGTGTTTTTGACGATATTAAAAATAGTTTTCAAAAAATCATTTTTTGTTACGACTATTATTTTTATTTGTTTTTATTTTAAAAACATAATATAACTTGACAATATTTTCTTTCTTTCTTAAAAAATATTAATTATGAAATACTTGATTCCTATTGGTTGGGTGAACCTAAATGTTCACTCTAGGGGTGAACCTAAGAATAACTCTATTTTTTGGGGTGAAATAGCACTATAGCAGATATCTTTTTCAATAGACTATAAGCACTGCTCTACCTATGACTAATCAAGAGCTTGGGATGATTGGAAATCTGCAGGTTGTACTCAATATGAGATTATATTGGTTCTATTAAGTAGATATGATCCTTGAAAATTAAAGCTATTAGATCACTTCATCGTGAAAGGTGTAGGGTTTGTCATTTTATTAACAAATTTGTAATTTCATTAACAATTTTTTGTCATTTTATAAACATAAAAATTATAACGAATGCACTTTGCTGCCAGATCCCAATTTGTCATTTTATTTTTGGGGAAAAAATGTAGCATTTCTTGAGTGTTTCTATTTTTGGCAAAAACAAAAAGTGTGAGATCAATTTTGACCAAAAAATGTAAGATTCACGTAGGTTTCCAAATTTATTAAATTTACCCAAATATATTAAAATTAAATGTAGACAAATTTGTTTTCCTGCCATTTTGGCAAAAAACAAAAAAATGAAGGATCTATGAAGGTTTCCAAGTTTATTAAATTTACTCAGATTTATGATAATTATCCATAAATTTACATAATTTTATGAATTATCATTTATTTGGGTAGATTTCATAAATATGAAATTTTTTTATGAGTCAAAATATATAATTTATTGGGTAACTTTCATAAATTTTAGAGTTTACATCGATTTTATATTAATTCGTATGGATTTATGTTGACTTGATATATGAAAAAACATGTATTATATTAAAAGTAGTTGTTCATATATTATTTTTAAATATTAAATATGATCCACAAGTTTAATGAATAAAGAATGTTTATGGGGTTCACAAAAGTTAGTTGTTAAAAGTTAGTGGGAAAAAAAAATTATTTTTATAGGCAAAGTGGATTTTGGATCCCACGAAATTACTTTTCTAACTTGCCAAGTTTAATAGGCAAAAAAGTTAAAAATGTCATAAATTAATTATCTCTCTACTAGGTTGTCCAACAACCTAATAAAAACTTGGGTTTCTCCAATTTTCTAATTCAAACTTAAAAGTTGCCCAATTCCCTAATTCACCCTATATTTAATAAGGAAGTTAAAAATTCAAAAACACAAAATATATAACTAAATATTAATCAAATACAAATTTATTTTGTATAATTAAAATGAGAATACTGAGTGATTTTGAAGATTTATTTATTAACAATGAATATAATGTACAAAACTATTATTTGTGAAGTAATTTTTCGCAACATAGCTCTCACGTTAAAAGTTAGACTGGTTAATATCGATTATACCTTTAATTAATAAAATATATTTTTTCGCAAGGAAGCTCTCACGTTAAAAGTTAGACTGGTTAATATCGATTATGTCCTTAATGAATAAAATATATAAATAATCTAAAAATTAAAAACAAATTTAATATTTTTTGATAGATAATTGATTAAAATTATTAATAGTAAGAATTATCCCAAATTTAAAAAATATTTTTAAAATAAAAGATAATTCTTATATATATTGTGTTGTTATCCGAAAAGTATTTATAATAAGGAAGTTAAAAATTCAAAAACAAAACATATAACTAAATATTAATCAAGTAAATGGTTATTTTGTATAATTAAAAGGAGAATACTGAGTGATTTTGAAGATTTATTTATTAACAATGAATATAATGTACAAAACTATTATTTGCGAAGTAATTTTTTACAACGGAGCTCTCTTATTAAAAGTTAGAATGGTTAATATCGATTATACCATTAATGAATCAAATAATTAAATAATCTAAATTAAAACGAATTTAATATTTTTTGATAGATAATTGTTTAAAGTTATTAATAGTAAGAATTATCCCAAATTTAAAAATATTTTTAAAATAAAAAGATAATTCTTATATATATTATTTTGTTATTCCTAAAAGTATATTTAATAAGGAAATTCAAAATTCAAAAACATAAAAAATAGAACTAAATGTTAATCAGGTAAAAGATTATTTTTTATAATTAAAAGGAGAATAATGAGTGATTTTGAAAATTTATTTATTAACAATGAATATAATGTACAAATAAATTTCAGAAAGATATAATAATTAAAATTTTCCAAATGAAAATATTAATAAGAACTACATTTTTTTAGTAATATCTATATATATATATATATATATAATAAGTAATTATAGAATATTTATGCCCGCATATGCGGGCTAAACGCCTAGTGTATTATAAAGCAGAATAAAAATTAATCTAAGAAAAATATATTTACATAATAGTTGTGCTAAATGGACTTTTAACCAAACACAAACAGAGGTTTTATAGAATCTTTTTTTCTTATGTGGAAAACAAAACATAAAAGTACCAATTTAGAAAAACTTAAATCAAAATATACTCCCTCCATTTAATAATAGATGATGTTTTAGATGATCTTTATTATTTCAAAATAGATGATGTTTTGATATGTTTATGTTATTTTAATTTAATTAAAAACTGTGTAATTAATTTAATTAATGTCACACTTATTTTTGTAATTGGTTAAATAATTATCAAATTATCTTTGTAAATTGTGAGTTTGGCAACGACAATCCATGACAGAATGAATTTATAATAAAATGCATACCATCCTTACATTTTTGTATTAGACTATAACAAAAGAAAAATTTGGCCTTACAAAGCGATTAAACTGTATTCTTATATAATATTATATTAGTATAAACTCTACATCCTATTATAATGTATTATATATGATACTGATAATTTAGTTTGTTTAGGTTTCAGTTTTCGTAAACAAAATAATTTGTCATATGAATTTTGTATAATACACACATCTATATATCTATACTATTAAAATAAGAGATTTTTAAGAGATTCCTTTGATTTGCTTAGTATTTACAACAGTACTACTACTATTTAATTTCAAATAAAAAATATGGAAATTATATATATATAACTATTTTGAATATGACAATCATTGGTTACGTACATCCTTGAATATAGGCAAGTGGAGTCTGATATTTAGAATAAATGATTTTGTTGAATACATTTACAAATATAAAAATATATTTAATAAAGGACAAAATTCATTTGAAGACACAATATTACAAAAAATATTATTATTAAGTATTGTAAGGCTTAAAATAATAAAGATTATATTTTAGTAAGATAGATATTAAAGCACGGATAATAAAAAATAATGAGAAAATTTGTTTTGAACATGTTATCCAAGACCTGAAAATCAAACTGGAAACGAAAAAAAAAAACTGAAACTAAAACCAGACAAAATTTGCAAAACCCAGATTGGTTCCTATTTCTCTAAACCCAAAAATCGAAACCAAACCAAAATCAAACCAAGAACGAAATAAGTATCCAAATATTTGAAACAAAATAAAAATATTAACTATTACAATATATATATGTATATATATATATAAATTATAAATTAAAATATCCAAAGAATCTATATTTACCCAATTTTTTTTGGTTTTCTGGGTTTAACTCGGGGGTTTTGAGCTTTCTTCGAGATTTTGGCTTTAAACATGAATCAAAATCTAACTATTTCTAATTTGATTCCACTTTGGATTTTACAAAAGAAAAAAGAATATAAACACGGTCCAAATCAGACATTACCCGAGCTGATCTGAAACAATGTAATAATGTATGATATCTAAACGGGTCCTAAACACTTCAATTCAAATAATCCAAATATAGAATAACATAAAAAGCCCCGAATTAAAACCCGAATACTTAGCACTATAAGACATCAAAATAAATTATTTTCAATTATAAACGTCAAAACTCAAAATTTCAATTCAAACAAAAAAATAGTAATTTCTAAAGTGAACAAAATTATCCCACGCTTTTAAAGAACGTTTGGATACTCATGCCTAAACACACTTATGAAAAATCGAACAAGAGCATAAATTTAAAACAAAATGATTGTCCCGCCCTCTAAAGGGCGGGTCAAAATCTAGTATTAATTAAATCTCTAAAGCTTGACCATAATATAAAAGAGGATTTAAAAATAAATTTTAGGGGGAAATATATATAGGTGCATAATAATTGTGGTAAAAACTGAACTCTTAAGCAAATACAAATATGCAATAAATGAGTAGGACTAGATAACAAACCCAATCTGAAAATCCGACGAGAATCCGACATATATATCAAATAGATCTTGTTTTAAAAGATTTATGGGGTTATGGTTTTATCCATCCAAATTCAAATGGTCCGAAAAAACTGAAAATTAAAAATCCCCCAAAATATTTATGCCAAAGTCAGTTCCATATGCATCCAAAATACATTAAGATACTATTGAGTACCAAAAATAGTTATGTTTTGCATGAATAATTAACTCAAATACTTGATCTAATATATATATATATATATATATATATATATATATATAGAAAAATTGCCAAAACAGAAATTCAGCATGGTTGTCCTTATAGTATAAAACTATCATTTAGTTGTCCCTTTAGTAAATTTTTTCATAATCCCAAAAATAACCATTGATTAATCTAATTAAACACATTAAACTCATACAATTCTTTTTACAATTAACTAAAAACGTTTTTTAAGAGGTAAACAAAAATAAAGTTTTTTCAAAAGTTTTAATAAAAATAAAATTCGTAAACTTTATAATATAAAAATATTTACAAAATAATTTTAATAAAAAACATTTAATAAAATTTATTAAAACGTTTTATAATTTTTTTATTTTTATAAAAAGTTTAAAACGTTTTTGATAAAAATTTAATAAAATAAAATTTGTAAACTTTATAAAATTTAAAATAAAACTTTACAAAAAAATTTAATAGAAAAATTTAAGAAACTTTATACAAAATATTTTACAAAGTTTATTTTTATATAAAGTTTAAAAGGTTTGTAAATTTTTTTAATTTATCAAACTTTTTAATAAAAAATAAAAAATTTCAAAAAACTAAATTTTTTTAATAAAAGTAAACTTAATTTTAATAAAATTTTAATAAAAGTAAACTTTGTAAACTTTATAAAAATAAAACTTTACAAAACTTTTTAGTAAAAACTTTAAATAAATTTTATAAAAACGTTTACAGAGTCTTTAAATAAATTTTATAACTCGTTTTAGAAAGTTAGAATATTTTTAGGATATTTTCAGAATATTTCCTTAACTGAAATTTTCATTAATTTTTGCAAAAATCAGGTACTCTTATTCGTAGAAGGCGCCTTCTAAAAGCTTAGAAGATGGACAAAAATCCTGAACACGCTTTCTACTTTTAGTAGACGTAAGAGTACATTGTAGAAAACACATTCCCAGAAATTTAGAATACTTCATAAAAGTTGAAGATGCATTCAGACGAAAAGTAGATAGCTTTACGATTAGTAGAATGCGCATTCCACTTATTTAGAGATTTAGTAAATAGTAGAATGTGCGTTCTAAAAAAAGTAGATGAATATGTTTATTTAAGAAATCGTTTTCTACTATACCATTTTCCGTACAAGACACATCTTAACTTTACTAGAACGTATTTTCAAATTTTTATTTATCAACTTTTGAAATAAGAAAAAATACCAGCTTGTGTATATGAGTCTTTTATTAATTGTTTATATTTTTAATATTTTTTATTTACAAAAGTATTTATTTAATTAGTTTTCAGAAATACAAAGGATAAAAATGAGAAAAATTGGACAAAAAAGATTTATACCAAAAAGACAACACCCTTATTTTTTTGTTCTCTTTTGGCAGTTTTCCCTATATTTTATTTGGTTAATATTAAATGTTTATGTTTTAAATAATCTTTCAATTATGAATAAGTTTGCTTTTGAATTTACAACATTTTTTAGTTTAAATATTGTTTCATATGTTTATAGAGTTGTTAGTTGTTAAGTTTCATTTGTTTACGTTTCGTTATGTATGATTCTCGTTCATACAAGGCTTTGATTTGATTAATCATGATTTGTCTAATGTTGTCAGGTATAGTTCAAAACGATTCTCGTATTGATGATAGACGATTTTTCCATGGTTATTTTGAAGGACAACAACATGGTTTTTGGGAGCAAAATACACAAATTTATGGAAAAGATTGGAAATATATATTGAGTTTAGTCAAATATAAATTAATATTCTTAGAACCGATAACCCAATTAATATCGTTCAACCAGATTTTGGACATTTAAATAAACCCAAGCTGAATCCGATTAAATATTTATAATGTTTGAATAGGGTTAAAATTCATGAATCTGAAAGTTTGAAACTCAAATGAACCGGAATCGAAACAGGATTGCCTCTAACACTGACTGTTACATGACTGGAGGGAGACAAAGACTGCATACAAATATTGAAGAACTGTAAAGAAGTGTTCTGACCGAAGACAGAGAAAAAATTTGGTACTAGAACTAATGGTCGGAGAAAAGAAAAAAATATAAAAATGGAAGAAAGAGAGATGAGAACTGGAGTATGTGATATTGGCGTTTGATGGGTACCTAGATATGGCGATGATCATGGTTCATAAAAGAACAAGCAAAAATGGCATTGAAAGAGTGGGACTGTAATTAAAGAAGCTGGCTTTGCTGAATATGAGGTTAGGGAGATCGATGATGTGCAGTGAGTTATCATTGCGTATTGCTCTTAGAAGAAGGAGGAAAGGGGTCTTTAGCAAAAAAAAACAGGAGGAAAAGGGTCAAATGCAATTAACGAAAAGATCAACAACAAAAAGCATTTGAGAAATCTCAAGAGTATTTGTGAAAAACCTGTACCAGCCGCATGTGGCAGAAAACTATACCTAAGTATGAGTGACTGTTTTGACTGAGAATGTTTTAACTTAAAAATTCCTGTTTTAGAAGTTGTGTTGTATTATGTTTAGTCATATTTGCAGATGTTTTCAATAGAACTAGTATATTTATAGATAAATTACTTACTCATGTTTTCTATCTACTTTTTTCCATGTTCGAAAACTTGGCCGGCTAACTCTTTAGACGTTGTTCGGGGTTTGTCTGCGGCGAATATGACCAAATCGGTGGTATTGACTCGTCTTGATCTGCGTAAGACCGCGTAATTCCTGTGTTGACCGCCAAATTCCCGTATTGTTTTCCTAATTTCCGCGTTGAGGGCAAAATTTTTTTTTTGTCTACATAAATATGAAATGCGGTTGATTATTTTTTAATCACTATTGATAGATTTTTGAAATTATTCATTAGCAAATAATTAAAGTTAGGTATTAAATCCAAAACCATTGTTTAAGCCAAAAAACACACACACTTCCTGCATTTGAGAATTTTCCGTATCAAACAAATCCTAATCTAAATGTTTGACGAATAAAAAAATGTTTCAAATTATCTATAAAAGGTTATATAATTATGTCTAGTAACTTGTGCCATCAAGTTTAAAATTATCTAAACATATTATAAATATATTAAATTGTATTTAAAACTAGGCTCAACGTATTCCCGTGTACTCCCCGATTTTCGGTAACTCGCTAGGCGCGGTCTTACCGTCCGACTTATGCCTAGCACGATTCCGAACATGGTTTTTTTCTAAATAGCCACGAAACAATCATGTTTTTCCCTTATTTATTCTATCCTTCACTTATCTTTTCGTTTTCCTTTTCGTTGTCACAAAACTAAAAAATTTAAATCATATAGCAATTTTTTTAAAAGTAATTAGTATGTTGCTAATTTAATGTCATTGTGATATTATGTGTACAATAGGTATTGTGACAGTTCACACTCTTATTTACAAAAGCGCAATCAAACTTTAATTTAAACCTCAAATTTTAATCTAACTTCAAATTGAAACCTCAAATTATAATCTAAATTTAAAATTTTAAATGTAACATTAAAATTGTATCAGAGATTAAAGATTCTAATTTCAAACCTAAACATAATATTTAACACTTCAATTGTATATACTTAAAAAAATTATCTTCCATATAATATTAAAATTAAAACAAAAAAGGTAAACTTAGTTAATATTCCGTCTTCTAGTTTTCTATTATCTGCAAACAAGGGGGTGTGGATTGCAATCATAGACCATACTGAGATATGTTAAATCCAATAGTACAGACTTATAGATTTGTATTCATCCTACACACATGTTTCTTCTAGGCATGGGAATTTTACCCAGATTTTTATAAACGAACAGAACCAACACAAAAATATCTGATCCAAAATCTAACTTAAATTTTATAAGTACTTAGTTGGATCAAAAATTCCTATACACGAAAAAGTCGGAATCGAAAAAAACAACTTGAATAGACCTGGATCCAAATAGAACCAAACGAATAGAGCTGGCTCGATAAAAACTGACTTATACCATATCTAAAACATGAATATCCAAAAATGTAATTTTATTTGACATATTTTAATTTATAACTAGATTTTGATCCGGGCAACCGCGCGGATGTTTGTTTTCAGTTTTAGATAAATATATATTTATTTTATACTTTTAGCGGTATGCATTTTTAACATTAATCATATATCTAAATGTTTGTATAACTATTTCAAATACAATAATTTTAAAGTTTACATATTATAATTAATCAATTGGTTACAAATGTCACATGTATTTGTCGTTTCTTATTATATACTTATCTTATTGTATTTGCATTTATTTATAGAACAAATTAATATGTGCATTAAACAACATATTCAAAATTATTTTGTACTAAATTCACCCTATTTGCATTCCACACACTAAATCCCCCCAATTTTCTTCCCCATATCACTACCATTTCCCCTCCTCCTATGGCAAATCCCTAATATTCAACTTCTTTTAGGATTTTGAGCAAATTCACTCTAAGTTATTTGATTGTTTTTACCACCTTTTAGTTAATTAGATCATTTATAATAAGATTGACAAAATTTTAGATTATAATACCAATAGGTTATTAGCAAAATATTTAAATTTATATAGAGTAAAATGTGAGTTCTAAATAATTAACGTATAATTGTTTTGGAGAGCACTGTGCTCTCATTGTATTCGTAGATGTATTTAAATTTTATACTTAATATGTATTTAAACTCTCCAATGCCATAAGAGATATAAACAAAAGGTATTCATAGATGTTATGTATTCGTACACCGATGTATTCGTATACCTTAAATATATGTATACTTATGTATTCGTACACCTTAAGTATTCGATGGGTTATGTTGGTATTCGTACATTTTATGTATTTGTACACCTTATGTATACTTATGTATATGTACACCTTATGTATTTGTACATCTTAAGTATTAGAAGGGTTATGTTGATATTCGTACACCTTATGTATTCATACACCTTCTGTAAACCTTAGGTATTCGTACACCTTAGGTATTTGTACACCTAAGGTATTCGTACACCTTATGTATATGTACACTTTATATATTCGTACACCTTAGATATTCGTATATCTTATGTATACGTATACTTATTTCTTGAGTTATAGTGAATTAGATTGTATTAAACGTTAGGCATAGGGTTCCGGATTTACCTAAGGGTTCCAGATTGTTTCGGATTCTGGATTTATCCAATGGTTCTGGATTTACCCAAGGGTTCCAGGTTTAGGATTCAAGGTTTAGAGTTTAGGATTTTAGGTTTAGTGTTTTGTTGATGATCTTTAATATTTAAGATAAATGTAGACAAATTTGTTCTTCCTACCATTTTGACAAAAAATGAAAGATCCATGTAGGTTTTCAAATTTATTAAATTTACTCAGATTTATGAAAATTACCCATAAATTTATATAATTTTATGAATAATTTATCATTTATTTGGGTAAATTTCATAAATATGAAAGTTTCTTTTATGGGTCAAACTGTATAATTTATTCGGATTCCGGATTTACCCAAGGGAATTTACCCAAGGGTTCCGGGTTTAGGATTCATGGTTTAGAGTTTAGGATTTTAGGTTTAGTGTTTTGTTGATGATTTTAAATATTTAAGATAAGAAGTTTATGCGAGAGAATTTGGTCAAACTCAGGTTGAGTCTTAACTTCTTAAGGCATAAAAATCACTAGATACTTGACATGGAGGCACCAAATTATCCTATATTTTTGGACTTATTCTTGGGTTCACCCCTAGAGTGAACCTTAAGTTTCACCAACCAATATAAATCACTCATTTCACAATTGATATCTTTTAAAAAAGTAAACAAATATTGTCGAGTTATATTACATTTTTAAAATAAAGTATTAAAAAAATAAAAAATTAATATATGCAAAAAAAGATTTTTAAAAAGATTTTAATTTCGTCAACAAAACACTAAACCCTAAACTCTAAATCCTAAACCCTTGGATAAATACTAAACCCTAAATTAAAAACATTAAACCATAATAGTATTTTTAAGATTTAATGTTTTAGTGTTTAGTGTTTTTGATTTAGAATTTAGGATTATCCAAGTGTTTATGATTTATCCAAGGGTTTAGGGTTAGAATTTAGGGTTTAGGGTTTAGAGTTTAAAATTATCCAAGGGTTTAGGATTTAGGGTTTAGGGTTTAGTGTTTTTTGACGATATTAAAAATAGTTTTCAAAAAATCATTTTTTGTTACGACTATTATTTTTATTTGTTTTTATTTTAAAAACATAATATAACTTGACAATATTTTCTTTCCTTTCTTAAAAATTATTAATTATGAAATACTTGATTCCTATTGGTTGGGTGAACCTAAATGTTCACTCTAGGGGTGAACCTAAGAATAACTCTATTTTTTGGGGTGAAATAGCACTATAGCGGATATCTTTTTCAATAGACTATAAGCACGGCTCTACCTATGACTAATCAAGAGCTTGGGATGATTGGAAATCTGCAGGTTGTACTCAATATGAGATTGTATTGGTTCTATTAAGTAGATATGATCCTTGAAAATTAAAGCTATTAGATCACTTCATCGTGAAAGGTGTAGGGTTTGTCATTTTATTAACAAATTTGTCATTTCATTAACAATTTTTTGTCATTTTATAAACATAAAAATTATAACGAATGCACTTTGCTGCCAGATCCCAATTTGTCATTTTATTTTTGGGGAAAAAATGTAGCATTTCTTGAGTGTTTCTATTTTTGGCAAAAACAAAAAGTGTGAGATCAATTTTGACCAAAAAATGTAAGATTCATGTAGGTTTCCAAATTTATTAAATTTACCCAAATATATTAAAATTAAATGTAGACAAATTTGTTTTCCTGCCATTTTGGCAAAAACGAAAAAATGAAGGATCTATGAAGGTTTCCAAGTTTATTAAATTTACTCAGATTTATGATAATTATCCATAAATTTACATAATTTTATGAATTATCATTTATTTGGGTAGATTTCATAAATATGAAATTTTTTTTATGAGTCAAAATATATAATTTATTGGGTAACTTTCATAAATTTTAGAGTTTACATCGATTTTATATTAATTCGTATGGATTTATGTTGACTTGATATATGAAAAAACATGTATTATATTAAAAGTAGTTGTTCATATATTATTTTTAAATATTAAATATGATCCACAAGGTTAATGAATAAAAAATGTTTATGGGGTCCACAAAAGTTAGTTGTTAAAAGTTAGTGGAAAAAAAAATTATTTTTATAGGCAAAGTGGATTTTGGATCTCACGAAATTACTTTTCTAACTTGCCAAGTATAATAGGCAAAAAAGTTAAAAATGTCATAAATTTATTATCTCTCTACTAGGTTGCTGCCCAACAACCTAACAAAAACTTGGATTTCTCCAATTTTCTAATTCAAACTTAAAAGTTGCCCAATTCCCTAATTCACCCTATATTTAATAAGGAAGTTAAAAATTCAAAAACACAAAACATATAACTAAATATTAATCAAATAAAAATTTATTTTGTATAATTAAAAGGAGAATACTGAGTGATTTTGAAGATTTATTTATTAACAATGAATATAATGTACAAAACTATTATTTGTGAAGTAATTTTTCGCAACATAGCTCTCACGTTAAAAGTTAGACTGGTTAATATCGATTATACCTTTAATGAATAAAATATATTTTTTCGCAAGGAAGCTCTCACGTTAAAAGTTAGACTGGTTAATATCGATTATGCCCTTAATGGATAAAATATATAAATAATCTAAAAATTAAAAACAAATTTAATATTTTTTGATAGATAATTGATTAAAATTATTAATAGTAAGAATTATCCCAAATTTAAAAAATATTTTTAAAATAAAAGATAATTCTTATATATATTGTGTTGTTATCCGAAAAGTATTTATAATAAGGAAGTTAAAAATTCAAAAACAAAACATATAACTAAATATTAATCAAGTAAATGGTTATTTTGTATAATTAAAAGGAGAATACTGAGTGATTTTGAAGATTTCTTTATTAACAATGAATATAATGTACAAAACTATTATTTGCGAAGTAATTTTTTACAACGGAGCTCTCACATTAAAAGTTAGACTGGTTAATATCGATTATACCATTAATGAATAAAATATATAAATAATCTAAAATTAAAACGAATTTAATATTTTTTTGATAGATAATTGTTTAAAGTTATTAATAGTAAGAATTATCCCAAATTTAAAAATATTTTTAAAATAAAAAGATAATTCTTATATATATTATTTTGTTATCCTAAAAGTATATTTAATAAGGAAATTCAAAATTCAAAAACATAAAAAATAGAACTAAATATTAATCAGGTAAAAGATTATTTTTTATAATTAAAAGGAGAATAATGAGTGATTTTGAAAATTTATTTATTAACAATGAATATAATGTACAAATAAATTTCAGAAAGATATAATAATTAAAATTTTCCAAATGAAAATATTAATAAGAACACATTTTTTTAGTAATATCTATATATATATATATATATATATATTAATAAGTAATTATAGAATATTTATGCCCGCATATGCGGGCTAAACGCCTAGTGTATTATAAAGCAGAATAAAAATTAATCTAAGAAAAATATATTTACATAATAGTTGTGCTAAATGGACTTTTAACCAAATACAAACAGAGGTTTTATAGAATCTTTTTTTCTTATGTGGAAAACAAAACATAAAAGTACCAATTTAGAAAAAACTTAAATCAAAATATACTCCCTCCATTTAATAATAGATGATGTTTTAGATGATCTTTATTATTTCAAAATAGATGATGTTTTGATATGTTTATGTTATTTTTACTTTAATTAAAAACTGTGTAATTAATTTAATTAATGTCACACTTATTTTTGTAATTGGTTAAATAATTATCAAATTATCTTTGTAAATTGTGAGTTTGGCAACGACAATCCATGACAGAATGAATTTATAATAAAATGCATACCATCCTTACATTTTTGTATTAGACTATAACAAAAGAAAAATTTGGCCTTACAAAGCGATTAAACTGTATTCTTATATAATATTATATTAGTATAAACTCTACATCCTATTATAATGTATTATATATGATACTGATAATTTAGTTTGTTTAGGTTTCAGTTTTCGTAAACAAAATAATTTGTCATATGAATTTTGTATAATACACACATCTATATATCTATACTATTAAAATAAGAGATTTTTAAGAGATTCCTTTTATTTGCTTAGTATTTACAACAGTACTACTACTATTTAATTTCAAATAAAAAATATGGAAATTATATAGATATATAACTATTTTGAATATGACAATCATTGGTTACGTACATCCTTGAATATAGGCAAGTGGAGTCTGATATTTAGAATAAATGATTTTGTTGAATACATTTACAAATATAAAAATATATTTAATAAAGGACAAAATTCATTTGAAGACACAATATTACAAAAAATATTATTATTAAGTATTGTAAGGCTTAAAATAATAAAGATTATATTTTAGTAAGATAGATATTAAAGCACGGATAATAAAAAATAATGAGAAAATTTGTTTTGAACATGTTATCCAAGACCTGAAAATCAAACTGGAAACGAAAAAAAAAAACTGAAACTAAAACCAGACAAAATTTGCAAAACCCCGATTGGTTCCTATTTCTCTAAACCCAAAAATCGAAACCAAACCAAAATCAAACCGAGAACGAAATAAGTATCCAAATATTTGAAACAAAATAAAAATATTAACTATTACAATATATATATATGTATATATATATAAATTATAAATTAAAATATCCAAAGAATCTATATTTACCCAATTTGTTTTGGTTTTCTGGGTTTAACTCGGGGGTTTTGAGCTTTCTTCGAGATTTTGGCTTTAAACATGAATCAAAATCTAACTATTTCTAATTTGATTCCACTTTGGATTTTACAAAAGAAAAAAGAATATAAACACGGTCCAAATCAGACATTACCCGAGCTGATCTGAAACAATGTAATAATGTATGATATCTAAACGGGTCCTAAACACTTCAATTCAAATAATCCAAATATAGAATAACATAAAAAGCCCCGAATTAAAACCCGAATACTTAGCACTATAAGACATCAAAATAAATTATTTTCAATTATAAACGTCAAAACTCAAAAATTCAATTCAAACAAAAAATTAGTAATTTCTAAAGTGAACAAAATTATCCCACGCTTTTAAAGAGCGTTTAGATACTCATGCCTAAACACACTTATGAAAAATCGAACAAGAGCATAAATTTAAAACAAAATGATTGTCCCGCCCTCTAAAGGGCGGGTCAAAATCTAGTATTAATTAAATCTCTAAAGCTTGACCATAATATAAAAGAGGATTTAAAAATAAATTTTAGGGGGAAATATATATAGGTGCATAATAATTGTGGTAAAAACTGAACTCTTAAGCAAATACAAATATGCAATAAATGAGTAGGACTAGATAATAAACCCAATCTGAAAATCCGACGAGAATCCGACATATATATCAAATAAATCTTGTTTTAAAAGATTTTTGGGGTTATGGTTTTATCCAACCAAATCCAAATTCAAATGGTCCGAAAAAACTGAAAATTAAAAATCCCCCAAAATATTTATGCCAAAGTCAGTTCCATATGCATCCAAAATACATTAAGATACTATTGAGTACCAAAAATAGTTATGTTTTGCATGAATAATTAACTCAAATACTTGATCTAATATATATATATTTAAAAATTGCCAAAACAGAACAAAAATTCAGCATGGTTGTCCTTATAGTATAAAACTATCATTTAGTTGTCCCTTTAGTAAATTTTTTCATAATCCCAAAAATAACCATTGATTAATCTAATTAAACACATTAAACTCATACAATTCTTTTTACAATTAACTAAAAACGTTTTTAAGAGGTAAAACAAAAATAAAGTTTTTTCAAAAGTTTTAATAAAAATAAAATTCGTAAACTTTATAATATAAAAATATTTACAAAATAATTTTAATAAAAAACATTTAATAAAATTTATTGAAAACGTTTTATATTTTTTTTATTTTTATAAAAAGTTTAAAACGTTTTTGATAAAAATTTAATAAAATAAAATTTGTAAACTTTATAAAATTTAAAATAAAACTTTACAAAACAATTTTAATAAAACAATTAACAAAATTTATACAAAATATTTTACAAAGTTTATTTTTATATAAAGTTTAAAAGGTTTGTAAATTTTTTTAATTTATCAAACTTTTTAATAAAAAATAAAAAAATTCAAAAAACTAAATTTTTTTAAATAAAAGTAAACTTAATTTTAATAAAATTTTAATAAAAGTAAACTTTGTAAACTTTATAAAAATAAAATTTTACAAAACTTTTTAGTAAAAACTTTAAATAAATTTTATAAAAACGTTTACAAAGTCTTTTTATAAAAATCTTAAAACGTTTATAATTTTTAGTTTTATTAACCTTAAAAAATAGAACAAGGGAGAATTGTTTTTTATTTAATTTTTGACAAGTAAAATCGAAAATAACTCGTTTTAGGAAGTTAGAATATTTTAAGGATATTTTCAGAATATTTCCTTAACTGAAATTTTCATTAATTTTTGCAAAAATCAGGTACTCTTATTCGTAGAAGGCGCCTTCTAAAAGTTTAGAAGATGGACAAAAATCCTGAACACGTTTTCTACTTTTAGTAGACGTAAGAGTACATTGTAGAAAACACATTCCCAGAAATTTAGAATACTTCATAAAAGTTGAAGATGCATTCAGACGAAAAGTAGATAGCTTTACGATTAGTAGAATGCGCATTCCACTTATTTAGAGATTTAGTAAATAGTAGAATGTGCGTTCTAAGAAAAGTAGATGAACATGTTTATTTAAGAATTCGTTTTCTACTATACCATTTTCCGTACAAGACACATCCTAACTTTACTAGAACGTATTTTCAAATTTTTATTTATCAACTTTTGAAATAAGAAAAAATACCAGCTTGTGTATATGAGTGTTTTATTAATTGTTTATATTTTTAATATTTTTTATTTACAAAATTATTTATTTAATTAGTTTTCAGAAATACAAAGGATAAAAATGAGAAAAATTGGACAAAAAAAGATTTATACCAAAAAGACAACACCCTTATTTTTTTGTTCTCTTTTGGCAATTTTGCCTATATTTTATTTGGTTAATATTAAATGTTTATGTTTTAAATAATCTTTCAATTATGAATAAGTTTGCTTTTGAATTTACAACATTTTTTAGTTTAAATATTGTTTCATATGTTTATAGAGTTGTTAGTTGTTAAGTTTAATTTGTTTACGTTTCGTTATGTATGATTCTCGTTCATACAAGGCTTTGATTTGATTAATCATGATTTGTCTAATGTTGTCAGGTATAGTTCAAAAACGATTCTCGTATTGATGATAGACGATTTTTCCATGGTTATTTTGAAGGACAACAACATGGTTTTTGGAAGCCAAATACACAAATTTATGGAAAAGATTGGAAATATATATTGAGTTTAATCAAATATAAATTAATATTCTTAGAACCGATAACCCAATTAATATCGTTCAACCAGATTTTGGACATTTAAATAAACCCAAGCTGAATCCAATTAAATATTTATAATGTTTGAATAGGGTTAAAATTCATGAATCTGAAAGTTTGAAACTCAAATGAACCGGAATCGAAACACGATTGCCTCTAACACTGAGTGTTACATGACTGGAGGGAGACAAAGACTGCATACAAATATTGAAGAACTGTAAAGAAGTGTTCTGACCGAAGACAGAGAAAAATTTTGGTACTAGAACTAATGGTCGGAGAAAAGAAAAAAATATAAAAATGGAAGAAAGAGAGATGAGAACTGGAGTATGTGATATTGGCGTTTGATGGGTACCTAGATATGGCGATGATCATGGTTCATACAAGAACAAGCAAAAATGACATTGAAAGAGTGGGACTGTAATTAAAGAAGCTGGCTTTGCTGAATATGAGGTTAGGGAGATCGATGATGTGCAGTGAGTTATCATTGCGTATTGCTCTTAGAAGAAGGAGGAAAGGGGTCTTTAGCAAAAAAAAAAACAGGAGGAAAAGGGTCAAATGCAATTAACGAAAAGATCAACAACAAAAAGCATTTGAGAAATCTCAAGAATATTTGTGAAAAACCTGTAGCAGCCGCATGTGGCAGAAAACTATACCTAAGTATGAGTGACTGTTTTGACTGAGAATGTTTTAACTTAAAAATTCCTATTTTAGAAGTTGTGTTGTATTATGTTTAGTCATATTTGCAGATGTTTTCAATAGAACTAGTATATTTATAGATAAATTACTTACTCATGTTTTCTATCTACTTTTTTCCATGTTCGAAAACTTGGCCGGCTAACCCTCTAGACGTTGTTCGGGGTTTGTCTGCGGCGAATATGACCAAATCGGTGGTATTGACTCGTCTTGATCTGCGTAAGACCGCGTAATTTCTGTGTTGACCGCCAAATTCCCGTATTGTTTTCCTAATTTCCGCGTTGAGGGCAAATTTTTTTTTTTGTCTACATAAATATGAAATGCGGTTGATTATTTTTTAATCACTATTGATAGATTTTTGAAATTATTCATTAGCAAATAATTAAAGTTAGGTATTAAATCCAAAACCATTGTTTAAGCCAAAAAACACACACACTTCCTGCATTTGAGAATTTTCCGTATCAAACAAATCCTAATCTAAATGTTTGACGAATAAAAAAATGTTTCAAATTATCTATAAAAGGTTATATAATTATGTCTAGTAACTTGTGCCATCAAGTTTAAAATTATCTAAACATATTATAAATATATTAAATTGTATTTAAAACTAGGCTCAACGTATTCCCGTGTACTCCCCGATTTTCGGTAACTCGCTAGGCGCGGTCTTACCGTCCGACTTATGCCTAGCACGATTCCGAACATGGTTTTTTTCTAAATAGCCACGAAACAATCATGTTTTTCCTTTATTTATTCTATCCTTCACTTATCTTTTCGTTTTCCTTTTCGTTGTCACAAAACTAAAAAAATTTAAATCATATAGCAATTTTTTTTAAAGTAATTAGTATGTTGCTAATTTAATGTCATTGTGATATTATGTGTACAATAGGTATTGTGACAGTTCACACTCTTATTTACAAAAGCGCAATCAAACTTTAATTTAAACCTCAAATTTTAATCTAACTTCAAATTGAAACCTCAAATTATAATCTAAATTTAAAATTTTAAATGTAACATTAAAATTGTATCAGAGATTAAAGATTCTAATTTCAAACCTAAACATAATATTTAACACTTCAATTGTATATACTTAAAAAAATTATCTTCCATATAATATTAAAATTAAAACAAAAAAGGTAAACTTAGTTAATATTCCGTTTTCTAGTTTTCTATTATCTGCAAACAAGGGTGTGTGGATTGCAATCATAGACCATACTGAGATATGTTAAATCCAATAGTACAGACTTATAGATTTGTATTCATCCTACACACATGTTTCTTCTAGGCATGGGAATTTTACCCAGATTTTTATAAACAAACAGAACCAACACAAAAATATCTGATCCAAAATCTAACTTAAAATTTATAAGTACTTAGTTGGATCAAAAATTCCTATACACGAAAAAGTCGGAATCGAAAAAAACAACTTGAATAGGCCTGGATCCAAATAGAACCAAACGAATAGAGCCGGCTCGATAAAAACTGACTTATACCTTATCTAAAACATGAATATCCAAAACTGTAATTTTATTTGACATATTTTAATTTATAACTAGATTTTGATCCGGGAAACCGTGCGGATGTTTGTTTTCAGTTTTAGATAAATATATATTTATTTTATACTTTTAGCGGTATGCATTTTTATCATTAATCATATATCTAAATGTTTGTATAACTATTTCAAATACAATAATTTTAAAGTTTACATATTATAATTAATCAATTGGTTACAAATGTCACATGTATTTGTCGTTTCTTATTATATACTTATCTTATTGTATTTACATTTATTTATAGAACAAATTAATATGTGCATTAAACAACATATTCAAAATAATTTTGTACTAAATTTATGTTCACTATGACCCGCCGACCTTCAAAACTGAATTTCCTATTAGCAATATATTTTAATTTTATTATTTTAGATAATATATTATTATATATACAAAAGTCTATGATATATCAGTTTTTATATTTGTATTATATAGTTTGCAAATGTTAAGTTCATATTATATTTTTAGCCTAAATATATATATTTATGAAAATAAATTTATAAATTTATTGACTTAATATAACTTTATCATATTTAGTTCAATATAATAATTTTATTTTAACATGAACTATTATTATAAAATATAACAAATACGATAAGATTTTAATTTTTAATTTTATAAATGATAATTGAATATATATTAATGTATAATAACAGTTAATTGCTAATTACGAAATCAGTTGAAATATTTAAATAACATTTCTGAAAATTAAGATACCGCTAAAATATTTTTCAACAGATTTGTTAAAATAAGTATTTATATTTAAAATGAAAGGATATCATGATTAAAATATCTTATATTGTTAGATTTAATGAAATACATGTTAATTGTTTTACATATATTATATAATTTGCTAATGTTAACCCGTTTTACCAGCGTATTTTATATTTTAAACATAAACACTTAAGAAAATAAAATTTAAAATTTAACAATTTAATATAATTTATAATATTTAGCTCGATATAATATTTTTTCTTAAAATGATTGATTATGATTATACAATAGATAAAATAACATTAAGTTTATATTTTAAGTTTTATAAAATATATTAATATATAATAATATTTCATAACTAATTTCAGAATTAGCGAAAATATTCACATATAATTTTTGAACATTGAGATCTTTTTTAAGTCATTTAGGAAGATTTGTTAGAATTTTAAAATATATACTAGATTTTGATCCGCGCTTTCAAAGCGTGAGTTTGTTTTCCTTTATTTTTTTTTAAATTGACAAATATTTAGTAAATGTCATATCATATATTTGTTTTTTTTTATAAAATACTTAAGCTTTTTATCTTTCTTTATCGTGTTTCATTTTAAATGAGTATAGATCTGAGCACAATATCCGGACCTGAAGAACCAACCCGAAACCGACCCGAAAATCACGGTCCCGAACCCGATCAGACCCGGGATAAATATCTGAATGAGTTCTAAATTTCTATATCCAAAGAACCGGTCCCGAACCCGATCCAAAATTTTATAATACCCGAATAGGGTTTAATTTCAAAACCGAAAAACCCGATACCCGAAAGGGTACCCGAATGTCCAGGTCTAATGAGTATTTATGTTTATAAAATTAAACTTTATTTTTAATAAATTAAGTTGGTATAACTCTAATAAATTCATTTTATTATGTGGTTAATTTTTTAAATAAAAAAATTATATACTTTTAGTAAAGATTTTTACTTTTCAATGAAAAAATTCAATTTTTTTTATGAATGCTTAAATTATATTGAAAAACATAATAACTAAGTGATTAATTTTTGTTCACTACACAAAATATTAAGAATGGTTGAAAAAAATTATTAGAACTTGGAGAAAAAAAATAAGAATTGGATCTGATTTCTTAATCGGCCTAAATGGCCCAAGAGAGATCTGATGTGGACAGTGGGCTGGATTCAAAAAAATGACCCAATATAGATATGTTATTTATATTACTTGATTGCCCTTAATAAAATATGCAATGTTAGTAAAGAAGAGGGTATTTTTAGTAAAAAAAAACAATAGGATCCTGCTTTAATAGTATAGATATTTATATTTAAAATGAAAAGATATCATAAGATATTATGAGGGTATGATTAAACAGTTAAAAGATTCTATATATTATTAGTCTTAATAAAATACATTTAATAAAAATTAAAGGAATGGCCAAATTAAAAAAAAAATCACACATAAAAGAAATCATGACTTCTATTTTAATATATAAAATTTATTTGAAATGTCTTTTTCTTATAAATGATTTTTAAAACTATTTTCAAAATTTTTATGTTAAAATTTTTCATATTTATTTTTTATTATTGAAAAATTTAGACCTTAAACCCAAAAATTGTATCCTTTAATTACAAACCATAAATCTTTTTTACGACAAAATTGCATTTTATTATTCAAACTTGAAGTGGTTTCCAATTAAGTGATCTACATTTCCATTATATCCCTAGGGATATAGGGGATCTGGAAATCTTGAAATCTGATCTTGAGGTCTTGAATCTCTTTGAACTATTTCTTTTAATTGCTATTACATTTTTGTAATCCGAACCAAAGTGTTAACACATTGAATGGTGCAACATGCTATTCATAAGCCATTGAAATGCTTTTAAATCCGTATGTAACTAATGAGATTCTCTTCATCTTATATTTCTTGTATTCTAAGTCAAAATTATTAACCCTAAAATTATAAATATATATTTCTCTTTTAATCAAATTTGTTTCTTTTTGATATTTTTTGTGAAAATAGGTTAAAAAGGCTTATCTTAGAGAATTTCTTTAATTTATAAATTAAACTTATTTTATTTTTAAACTTTTGTATAATTTGAGACTTTTTAATTAACAACCACAGAAAAATTCGTGATCAAATAGTATACCTATAATAATATCTTGTAAAACTGTAACTAACAAACTATCTTTGAAAGGTTGTGGATAAATAATGATTGTTTCTAGCCATAAATTTGTAGCAACATATTTTTTTAGTTTAGAATCGTGATTATTTTATATAGTTATAATTTTCAACTCTATCACCATGATTTTGTCGTGGCTATAGTAAATTTTGTTAGTAGTGTTTATTTTTCTCTCCTCTTTGGCATATGATGACAACAAGCTTCGGGATTGTTGAGACATCGCTGTTGTCAAAATAACCAAAGTCATTCTTTTTGACGTTGCAAACACCTGTTCTTCATTTAGACTATTTACGATGGTTTATTACTTTCAATATTTACTTTTTTTCTTTTTAATCCTTCATGTCATTTTTTTTTCTTTTTTTTTCTTTTTTTTTTCTTTTTCCCCGACTATTCAACATCCCGTTTATCTTTTACAATTTAGTAACTAATTATTACTATATTTTGTTTATAATTGATAATTGTTGAAATTTAGACACTTAAATTAAAAGTTAAAAAAATTCTAAGTGTTAAAAATGATTATTATCAATAGAGCTGGGCAAAAAATCCGAACCCGAAAAACCGAACCGAACCCAATCTAAAAAAGTAGCACCGAATCCGAACCGAAATTGATTAAATATCCGAACGGATTCAAAATTTTGGTATTTAAAGAACCGAAACCGAACCCGATCCGAACCGAAATATTTTGGGTACCCGAATGTACCCGAAATAAATTTATATACTTAAATATATATATTATTTTTATATATAATGTATATTAAAAAATTAAAATATATAAGATACCTTTAAGTTTTCCAAAATACTCGAAAAATATATGCAAATAGTCAAAAGTAAATGTCTAAAATAGCTAAAGTATACTGAAAACACCAAAATAGTTAAATATCTATTGATTTTTTATCCAAATATTCAAAAAAACCAATTTATATGTTAAATTAAGGTTTTTTGACATATATGTTATGAAAATTTATATGTAATATATTATCTTTCTTATAGATTTTGAAAATTTAAAGTATATAATAAATTTTGAAAATTTAAAAACATTTTAAATGGGTTATCCGAACCTGAACCGAACCCGCAAAGATCCGAACCGAATCCGAACCGAAATTTAGAAATATCCGAATGGGGCTGAAATCTCTAACCCCGAAAACCCAAAACCCAAATGGACTGAACCGAAACCCGAATGGGTACCCGAATGCCCAGTCCTAATTATCAAGATCATTTAACAGTATGGATTGACACCGTGAAGAAAGTCAATACAAAAGGGTTGGAAGTGAATGGAATATCAAGATAGATATCAAGATATCCCATTAACCCAAAACCCTTAACAAAGCTAGAATGCTTATGTTGCGTATAGTAGCCAGGGGGCCGAACAATGTGTTTGCCGTGTCTTCTTTCTTTTGTCTAAAATAAAATTCAAAACACAAAAGTAAATGATCTACTAAATTAATTTAGAATCCTTCTTTTTATCTACGATAGATAAGATAATTCTTAGTAAGACTATTTGATTAATTACTTAATATGACATAATGATTATTTATAGTCTAGCAAATATGTTGAGTAAATATATATTTAAATTTTACTTTTAATTATAACAAAATATGCTGACAAAAAATCTAATCAAATCTTATTAAAAACTTTAAATACTTTCATAAACTTATGCAATAACTAATTTCATAATTAGTAATTTAATATTATTATACATTAATATTAACTAAATGTTTATTATACAACAAAAAAAATATTTGCTATTTTTATAAATTTCATAATATGTTATATTAAAATAGAAGTACTATATAAATTAAATAAACAAAACTATATAACAAAGGTAAAATAATCTAGGTTGCTATAAAAGTGCTTTCATTTAAATAAATAAAATAATGATAAAATTAAAAAGTATAAAAGAATTATTTTTATACTTTCAGTTGTATTTTTAATTCATTTTCTTATAAAGTTTTTTTTGACTTTTTCCAAAAACAATTACTCAAATTTTCTTTTTGAAATTCAAAAATGATTTTTAAAACTATTTTTCAAAATTTTTATGTTAAAATTTTTCATATTTATTTTTTATTATTTAAAAATTTAGACCTTAAACCCAAAAATTGTATCTCTTAATTATAAACCATAAATCTTTTTTCACGACAAAATTTCATTTTATTATTCAAACTTGAAGTGGTTTCGAATAACCAACAAAACAATTATTTTAAAGAAAAGATTTCAATGTTCTAATTAATTGATCTACATTTCCATGTCCCTAGGGATATACGAGATCTGGAAATCTTGAAATCTGCTCTTGAGGTCTTGAATCTCTTTGAACTATTTCCTTCAATTGCTATTACAGTTTTGTAGTCCGTACCAAAGTGTTAACACATTGAATGGTGCAACATGATATTCATAACCCATTGAAATGCTTCTAAATCCGTATGTAACTACTGAGATTCTCTTCATCTTATATTTCTTGTATTCTAAGTCAAAGTTAGTTAACCCTAAAAATATAAATATATATTTCTCTTTTAATCAAACTTGTTTCTTTTTTGATATTTTTTGTGAAAATAGATTAAAAAGGATTACTTTAGAGAATTTCTTTAATTTATAAATTAAACTTATTTTATTTTAAAACTTTTAAATAGTTTGAGATTTTTTAATTAACAACCAAGGAAAAATTCGTGATCAAATAGTATACCTATAATAATATCTTGTAAAACTGTAACTAACAAACTATCTTTGCAAGGTTGTGGATAAATAATGATTATTTCTAGCCATAAATTTATAGCAACATATTTTTTTGGGAAAATCTGGAGATATACACTTATTTAATTTGTTAATTTGAAAATTATACTATTATTTAAGTTTTTTGAAAAATACACTATTGTATATATGAATTTACTAAATTATCCAACTGAATATTATTATCAATATTTATGATCATAAATTATTTAATATTAAAATTAACAGTTTTAACAAAAATAAGATTGTTTTGAAAAAAAGAAATCTTAATAATATCTAAACAATATCTCAAATTTTTATTTTTATTTTTTCGAAAAAAGAGAGAAACAAGTGAGACATCATCTCGTCTTCTTCCCGGGATCTTCTTTTCTGATCCATGTTTGCAATCCATTTTTTTTTTAGTTTTATAGTTTATTCTTATTCTCATTTAGAGGTTTTTTAATTGTTCACTCTTATAATTACGTACTCAACATCATCTAAATCATTTTGATCAATTGGCGAAGCCAATGATTTGATAAGATGAGGAATCATAGTTCATAGTTGGATATGGCTTCACAAACTCTGTTATCTCGTCATTACTAAAGAGCATCATAATACAGTCGTACACTTCAACACTCTAGTGAAGTATAGATATAGGCAAAGAAATCTAATGGACATTCTTAATATTGAACACCACGTACGCTGCACATAATCGATATCAATAGCAAATCTCTAATGTTTCTCGCTCACATTTTTTGTGTTTTATTTCACATTTTGGTAGAACTTACTTGTCAGAAAAGAACTTGTAGCAAGAATAAAAAATAAATCATAATATATTTCCTTTATAATATATTTGCTATTTAAAATTTAAAATAGTAAAATTATATATTTATTTCAAATAAAAATTTATCTTAAACATATTTATTATAGTAATATTATTATTAATTTCTAAATTATATTTTACTTACTTAAATATCTAATTTGGACAAAAATGTCTTTTCTCATTTAATAAAGTGTAGTTTTCAGAAAATAAAAAAGAACATGTGTTTTTCAAATTTTAAACTATTTATAGAGTATTTTTCAAATTATCCCTATTTTGTTTAGTTGAGAATCGTGATTATTTTATATAGTTATAATTTTGGGAAAATTGCCAATAGAGAACAAAAAAATAAGGTTGTTGTCCTTTTGGTATAAATCTCTTTTTGTCCAATTTTTCTCTTTTTTACCCTTTGTATTTCTGAAAACTAATAAAATAAATAGTTTTGTGAATCAAAAAAATATTAAAAATACAAATAATTAATAAAACACCTATATACACAAGCTGATATATTTTTTTTCTTCAAAAAGTTGATAAATAAAAAATTTAAAATACGTTCTACTAAAGGTAGAATGTGCCTTCTACGGAAAATGGTATAGTAGAAAACGATTTCTAAAATAAACACATTCATCTACTATTTTCAGAACGTACATTCTACTATTTACTAAATTTCTAAATAAGTGGAATGCGCATTCTACTAATCCTAAAGCTATCTACTTTTCATCCGGATGCATCTTCTACTTTTATTAAGTATTCTAAATTTCGCGGAATGTTTTTTCTAAATTGTACTCTTACGTCTACTAAAAGTAGAAAGCATGTTCTGGATTTTTGTCAATCTTCTAAAATTTTAGAAGGCGCCTTCTACGGATAAGATTACCTGATTTTTGCGAAAATTAATGAAAGTTTCAGTTAATGAAATATTCTAAAAATCTTCTAAAAATATTCTAACTTCCTAAAACGTGTTCTTTTCGATTTTACTTGTCAAAATTTTTTAAAAAATGATTTCCCCTTGTTTTCTTCATTAATAAATGGTTTTTCCATAGTTTTTCTTTTAATTTTTTTTCATAAACTCTTGTTCTATATGATACATATCTTTACAACATGTGGTGTTTTGAAGTTAGGTGCAATTTTTTGTAAAGTTTTATTTTT